>NC_056725.1:1849324025-1849389025 GCF_019279795.1 Protopterus annectens | reverse complement strand
ACCCATATATATATATATATATATATATATATATATATATATATATATATATATATATATATATATATATATATATAGGTTCATAGGTTCATAGGTAGGTATTAGGCTATTGGCCCTAGGGCCTATATAAGCCTAGCCAAACAGTACCCTGGCTTTTGCCACCAAGAAAATTATTTTCCTGTGCTACTGTCAAGCAGAGCCACAGAAGTGATCCCCGGGGTGAATTTCCTATCTCCCATCCAGTCAACAAGATTTTTCTTGAAAAGTGCTAATAAGGAGCTTTGTTTGATATAGATAGGTAGTTTGTTCCAGAGTATGGGAAGTCTCTGGGACAGGAATCTATCCCTCCAGCATGTGCTGTTTATTGTGGTGACAAGATTTAGGTTCCTAGAGTGTGTAACTCGGAGGGATTGGAATTTCTTTATGTGGAGCATGTCCAACAGCTCTGGGTTTGACATAGCTTTGTATGTTAGGCAGAGATCGCCTCTGAGTAGGCGATATGCCACAGAATAAAGCTGGAGTTTTTTGAGACGGTTTGCGTAAGGCAGCTGTTTGAGGCTGGTAATCCTCTTTGTGAGGTATTTCTGTGGCCTTTCCAGTTGTTGTAGATGTCTTGTGAAGTACATACCAAAAGGGGTGTTGTACTATATAATGGGTCTAATGAGTGATGAGTAGAGAGGAACAATGACCTCTTTTTTCCTGGATGAGAAACCTTTTGTGATGAGGTGTGCCACGTAGAAGGATTTCCTGACTACTGTGGCGATGTGATTATCAAAGGTGAGACTACTGTCCATCTGTGTCCCAAGGTATCTCATCAGACTTTCGGTGTTAAGTAGACTACCTCCTATGTGGTAGTTCATGGGTACAGAGTTTGTAGCAAAAGGGATGACAATGCACTTTTTGGCATTGAGCTTGAGGCCATGGCTTTGACACCAGGCATCTGTCTCAGTGAGGCCCTTTTGTAGGATGTCCACATCGTTAGGAGTTTTGATTATGGCTCCTAGTTTGCAGTCATCTGCGAACTTTGTTAGCCAAAGACCTTCTGTGTTAGCCTGTACTTAAGAGAAGTAGATACCAAACAGGAGAGGACCTAGGACTGAACCCTGTGGTACTCCATTTGTCACTGGTCTGAAGTTGGATTTAGAGTCTGCTACTTTCACAGTGTGGGTTCTGTCAGTAAGCCAGTTGGCAACCCATCTTGTGACATAGGCATTTATACCTAGTTTAGTGAGTTTATCTATAATTTCAGAGTGGGGGATGGTGTCGAAAGCCTTGGCGAGATCTAGATAGGCTGTGTGAACCACCTTACCCTCATCTATGGCCTTGGTGACCGCTTCAAAGAAGTCTATCAGGTTTAGGAGACATGATCTGCCTTTTACAAACTCGAACTGGGTAGGGTCGAGTTTGGAGATTATCAATGTCATTGTTTATAAGTTCCATGACTATATGTTCCATAGCCTTGCAGACCAGGCTTGTCAGGCTAATGGGGCGGTAGTTCCCGGGGGTCATGGTGGCTCCCCCTTTGTGGAGTGGGATTACCGTTGCTGTGCGCCATTCATTGGGCACAAAGCCTGAGGTGAGGCTATGATTGAACATGGTACTTAGGTGGGGTGCCAATTCATTCTGTAGTTCATGTAGAACACAGCCTGGGATGTTGTCAGGTCCCATGGATGCTGTGTTCTTGGCTTTGGAGAGTGTGTTTTTTACCTCTGCAGCTGTGATTACAGGAACTTTGCGTTCTTCCGGTATAGAGATGGGCCCTTAAGGGGATGAGAGAGAGGTAAAGTTAGCACTGAACCTATCTGCCAGGATGTTGGCAATATCCGTTGGTTCTGTATATTTAGTGCCATTGTGCTGTAACTCAGAGCAGATCTGAGTGTTGCCATTGAGGCTTTTGACATAGCTATAGAATGCTTTGTGGTTGTCTTTAGAATCAGTGGCAATTTTGTTTTCATAACTAGCTTTGGAGGATTTTATGAGTGATCTCAGCTTCTTACTGAGGCTGACCACGGAGTTCCTCCAATCACGGGATTTTACTCTTTTTTTGCAACAGTTTCTTTCTTCTGTTGTAGAGTTTGTTTATAGCAGGGGACCACCAGATTGGCTTCCTTTTTTTGGAGGATAGCATTTTGGTTCTGCTAGGGATTGCACGATCCATGCACTCATGTAAGTGCTTATAAAATGCAATTGTAGAGGATTCAGCAGTCATACCTCTATTTTCCTTCAGCATGGGTGTCGTGAAGTTTGCCACTTCTGTCTTAAGAAGCGTGAAGTTGGCTTTGGAGAAATTTTTTATGGTGGTTTCCCTAATTGGGGTGGGGGTGGGATGCGGATGTCTATGATGATTTGCTTGTGGTCAGATCTGACCAACGAGGAATTGACCTCTGGTGTGGAACACCAGTTACCTATGTTGGTAATGACCAAGTCTAGGATATTACTGCCCCTGGTGGGGGTGTGGATAAGTTGATCCAAGACATTGGAATTTATGAATTCCAGAAAACATTGACCACAAGAGTTGGTACATGAGTAGTTTTCCCAGTTAATAGTGGGGTAGTTGAAATTGGCCATTATTAGGGTGTTAGGTTGTACCTTAATATTTACCAGTGTATCAAGAAATGAGGAGTGGGAATCCTGGGGTATGGTGGGGGATTTGTAGCAGGCTACAATGTGGATCGCGGTCTTGCCCAGAGTTAGTTGCACTTGGATAATCGCAGATTCATTATGCTGAGCAACTAGCCTGGAGGTGTTGATATCCTTAATGAATATGGACACGCCTCTGCCTTTAGTGCTTCAGTCCAGGTTAAGTGGCCAAAAGGTGTGGTATGAATTATAGCTTGGTAATGCAGGGGTGGTCTCTGACCTTGAACCAGGTCTCTGTCACTGCACAGATGTTGATGTTCTCCATTTTAAGGAGTGCCTCGAGTGAGTGCATTTTGAGGTTTAGACTTCTAGCATTAAGTAGCATTACCCTCATATTTTGCTTGCTTGTACCTGTTACGGTGGTGAATTTGTCATTTGAATCTTGCCTAAAAAAGGCACTATAGGGGTGGCAAGAGCCTTAGCCAATATCCAGAATCCCAAGAGCGACAGGTGCAGGCCATCTCTGGCAAAACATATATATATATATATATATATATATATATATATATATATGTGTGTGTATATATATATATATATATATATATATATATATATATATATATATATGCACACATACCCGTAGGTGCATGCCACTCTGGTGAGTCATCAATTTGTAAACACAGTGCTTCAGAATTTCATTGAAAACACTCTTTGCCAAGTGCTGCAGATGTCAAAATGATGAAGACTTATGTGCGTTAAGTAAAGGTACGTATGGGTTTCGGTTTTTAATGCCAAACTTTCAGATATACCAAACATTTCAGCATTAGGAGGGGAAGTGTGTGTGAATGTATTTGTGGGTTAAGTTTAGGGACAGACTAAGGGTGAAGGGAGGTGATAGATTTAGTGTTCTGCATGTCTGCTTTTGCATGTACTATCTGTCTGAGCATCTTGTGTAGTGATAGTGTTTCTTAACAAATTTTCTCTAAGGTAAGGCATATATTAGTAAGGAGGTACAGGGGAGTGAAGGCCTCCTACACTACCTTACTGTATAAACAGCCTTACCATATCCCTGTCTCTGCCAGCAACTGAACCTTTGCACCTTACATTAGGAAATCTCATTTCCATAACATTAATTAATTCAGACAAAGCATGTCTGATTAATGATAGGGTTTTGCTTTCCATTTCAAGGTGAAGCTATTTGTTTTCATTCAGTTATTTGTTGTTTTGATTTATTGAGTTTTTCAGTAAGTGTATTTCAATGTGCCTGCTTTGATCTCCAATGTTTCTATATTTGTACACAATGATATTTCAGCTAAGTCTCTAATAAGTGTTTTTGTGTGTGTGTGTGTGCATGTGTGTGGTGTATACATGTGTGCCATTGCATACTGGGTGTGTTTTGGAGGGAGCTGCTTTTTCCTGCGCACTGCAGTACCAGGATATCTTCTCTACAAAGTTCACTGCTCTGGAAAGTAGTGTCACATTAAATGCTATTATGTTTAGCTAGTAAACAGCAAGTGCAAAAAAAAAAAAAAATTCCTTACGGTAATAAAGAGACGTGAGGCTAACTGGAATGATTCAGAATTCCAAAAGCATTAGCTCAGCCATGTTTTATGCACGGCTTTGTTCATAGAAAAGTTCTTTCTTATTTTTCTGGTTTACTAGCATTTGGTACCTCATTGTAAAAACCATTATATATCCCCTGTCATTGTGCATATATGGCAAATGGGATAAGCCCTTTCCATAAAAGGACAGGATTAGAAGTTAACATAATGACCCTGCCTGTCACCTGTAAATGCAGTTGTTCTCCCTTTTGTACCACCTATAGTACTATTAGTCTGCATTTTCTAGCTCATTAATGTTGCAGTCATTAGCATCTCAGCACATTATTTTCAGCAGTAATACCCTAAAATTATAATAAACCTAACACACACACACACACATATATATATATATATATATATATATATATATATATATATATATATATATATATACATATAGCATTCAAGCTTTTCTGTGATAAAATAGTAGAACTACATACATATATATGCAACAATAAGAATGTTTCTGGGAGCATTTAGATTAAAAAAAAAAAAAAAAAAATGAGAAATACTTGAAATAACGACTTTAGACTTCTGCATTGTATTCCACATTCATTTCCTCGGCATAAATGGCCAGTTCTTATTATAAGCATATGTGCTGTAGCTGGTAGACCAGAGCAAATGATATGCTGCAGCTTTATCTTTGGCCGTGCAGAAATGTCACCCTGCTTTATATGCACTGTTTTACTGTGCTGTAATGAGAGTCTGAAATCTTGAATTTCACTCCATTAAACAATATTAATTCAAGAAAATCATTCACTAAACGAGAAAGAAAGAATGCCTTATGCACACAGTGTAAGATTTCACACTATTTTTCTCAGTTAAAATTATTCAAATGCATACCACAGAGATGACAGGAATGTCTGAAATGTGATAAAAACTGATAACTTTTTAACGTTTCTCAGAAAAAAAGCATATTACTAAAATGAGCCTGGGTGTTTCACCTTGACTATGTTTAGCTTTAGTTTAAAGGCAAAGAGCAAATATTTTGCAAATTCTGTTTACACCTCACCTTTACTTTACAGAAATAATTCATGTACATTTCATGGCTGTGTCTTTCAAAATTGCCAGAATTATCCATGCAATCTTCCAACAGACAGCACACTTACAGATGCTTCTGCCCTCCTTGTGTACTGCTAATAAGTTGTTCCAATATCTGCCTGCCAGTTATTTGCATCATTAGTACACTAGACTCCCAGCATACATTTTTAGCTCATAATGGGCATGGTTATTAAGACTGTCTTCACGTGCTTAATTACATGCTAAAGAAAATGTGAATCTCCTCACCTTAGAGTATTCAGTCAGTTACTAATTGCTAATTATTAATTCCCAAAAGTGCTGTACTTACCATGTTCTGGCGTGTTCGTACTCTGTTTCATATGCCTTTCCTATCCTGAGATGTTGTGTCATATGGGACTGTCTCTCCAACAGTTTTCACTTCCTTTTTTTCTGACAGTAGTTCTTGTCTTTTAAGCGCAGGGCAGGAAGCCATAGCCATATCATCATATTGATCTCTGTTTTTGCATGCAGTGTGTTAACCAAGGCCACAAGAAAAAAAAGAGTCTTTCTACTATAATGTATTGTAAAGAGTTTATGACATGAAAACACTCAGTGTCAGAATAATTCAAAGATCATGTAGAGGTTGTAGACTTACTACTGCTCTTTCATTGTGCAACATGGGTGGAGAGACAAAGCAGACTCATGTTTCTATTTCAATATTCTTCACTTTGCATTACATCCTTAAATAAGTTCCGTTTTGTTTTCCTCAAATAGTCTGCCTTTGGTAAAATAAGAATGGTTATTTTGAATTGTAGTCCCAAAGTGTCTCTGTGCACAAAGTTGTCTTTTTTTTCATATATGAATAATGCACTTAACAGTCCATTCTCCCTAATAACTTGATGTAGGCAAGCACTTCTACACAATTAAATCAGACTGAGGGCAAGTCAAATTAGGGAAGCTCAAACTACAATGACACTGTTATAGTCTTTGGAATTTTCTTGAATAATATAGTGCGCATAAACATGGGTAGGGAGTTCCCAGAGATGCATACATTTATAGTTGATATTAAAGTCAACAGCTTTTCTGAAATTCTCATTGAATAATAATAGCTGATAGGTAGGGATATCTGGGCAAATTCAGACAGCCTAAAGGTATTCTGAGGCCCAGTTCTGCAGCAGGAGTGTAAATAACAGTAAAATGCCTGGTATTTCTTAGCAATACCCGCAATCAGGGGTTTAATTATTTTGTCATAAAAATGTTGGCATAGTTTTTTTCTGCATTTACGTTAAATAGTTCCTATACTCGTCATATAGTTTAGCTGAAAATCCCAGAGCAACAGTTGTTCATTTAACTGCATAAGACAGATATTTGGATAGAGAAGTTGTCCCTGTAGATAACTGTATTAAACCTGAGTGATGTGTAATACATTTGTAAGGAGAAGAATAGCAAAATACAAATAAAATGTTGTAAAATACTCTGCATACAGTTCAGTACACAATTCTGCCTCACACACATTCTTCTTCATACTAAAACCTGTCCACATAAAAAAATCCTAACACACCTAACCTGGCTTAGTGGTGCAGACTTTGAGATTACCTGAGTTCAGGTACAGGAGGAAACAGGTGGTGGTTGGGGGTGAGGTGGGAATAAGCAGCAGTTGTCACCTCAGCCATTCCAGAATGGAGGGAGGGTCAGGGTTTCTGCCATTGTCTAAGGACGCTTCACAGTGGTCAAGATGATGGGCTGAGATTACTCAGAAGACTGGCATTAGCTCAGCTCTGAGCGGGGGTGGTGTCTTTATCTAGATGATGCTACAACTGGTGATGTGTGTGACATCAGTAAGTTACACTCAGTTAGGGTTTCTTTCTCATGGCACTCCAAACGTTCCTTTGGCAATGTCAGTGTGACACCCCACCACTGGCCCAGTAATCAAGGAGCCTCAATCCTCACCACTGACAACAGTGAGGGATGTACATTGGGAGGATGACAAGTACATACACAATATTTCCAGATGCAGCTCTCTGCATCAAGTGCAATTCCCCTGAAGAGCGCACAGAGACCACAATCAGTCTGGGGCTGGTTTTTCCCTCTTTCTGCAGATCCCCAATAAGGCTCCCCACTGGCACAGCTGTAGGGCTGAGATCCCAGCTGAGTGGCCAAGCCAAGACCTCCAGCACCCTTTCTGTCCAATCAGTGCTTCGTGTCCCTGCCCAGGTAGCTGACACACACACACACACACACACACACACACACACACACACACACACACACACACACACACACACACACACACACACACTTTGAGGTTTGATTTATATACACACACACACACACACACACACACACACACACACACACACACACACACACACACACACACACAACCTGGGAAAGGCTGACATAGGTTTAGTAGCTATGCCCCCTTCTGCCCTGACTATAAGCCGGCTTTTACTGTCACCAGCCATGTCTTTATCAGCTACTTTAAGGCATTTAACAAAAGGTGTCCAGTCTTACTGTGTAATCTTACTATTAATCCAAATGGCAGTTTGACCAAGAGCAAGGCTATTAGGACTGGCCCACGCTGTCACAAAATAAATATGTAAGTACTCTCAGAACTTAAATATGTCTCATAAATATCAGCCACAATGATAGGTTTAAATATATTTAATTATAAAGAATAAAAGAACAAGAAAATACTCAGTAAATAATCACAGTTATATCAGAGTTCAAAATCACAAGAAATATTTAATGCAACATTAGAAGACAGTCTCAAATAAATAAAGAAAACATCTAAGCTATACTTCACTATATTTCTGTCTGAATCTTGGAGAATTACTATACTTCAATTAACTTACTTACAGAGCAATGCAAGTGTGTGGTAAATGGGTTTTCTTGTCAGATCATAAACAAAATGCAGAAAGCTAGCTCTCTCTCAGAGAGTTCTTAAATTAATATTTCAAATATTACTGCTGGGGTAGCTTGCAGCATGACATCACTTCTTGTCTTCTGACTATCCCAGGTAAAACCCCCCACTGCAGCTGGTAGTATTTTGCATATCGCTCTGTCTGTCAAATTACATAGACCCCAGATCATTTGGCAAATGGTGTAAGTTGTAAAATAATTTACATTTCTCCACATTTAAAGATAGTACAAAAAACTTCTCTAGTACAAATATTCTGTCTCCTGTTGACTGAAACTGAAATATAGCATCCTTTTATGATGTGGTTATACAGTAATTTAAGGTTTCAACTATTATTCTGAAGTAAACTTGTTGTGTTTCAGTTTTCATTGTTGTTACAATTTATACATCTAAACAGTTACAATAGCGCATATACATTTCTACTCAGTACTTTACAAAATATCTCTTCAGCATACGTCTGTACAATATGACATACAGTTCTAATACATTTGTAACACAAGTATCTTGCATGAACCATGTTGACATTCACAAATGACACATAGCCATTTACAAAATTCCAGACAGCTGGGCTGGCAATATCTCTTTTTGTCACAATTCTATATATATCATATGTATATTCACAAATGACATATAATTATTTATACAATTCCAGCTAGCTGGGCTGGCAGTATTTCCATTCGTCACCCCCCCCCCCAAAAGGCTCAAGCTAGTTTTTCAAGTGACCCTTGAGAAACACTGCTTGAGAGAGTTGAGCCTATCTAGGAATACCTTACCCCATTTCATGTCTTGAGATTCCAGTTGCCTTGACATTACTGACCCCAGTACAGTGCTGTACTGTCATATTTTATGCCTGCAATCCTAAGCTCCACCATAATAATTTGGGATTTTGTTGGCTGGCTGCCTGTAAGCATAGATACCCCACAGACTCTTCATTCCTTCTACTGCAAATACTTAGCACCAGGGCCTCCCTGTCATGGTAAGGTTTCATCATGTTAACATGGTACTGCTTGTGCCCCTGCCTCCTGCCTAGCAGTTCTTCCATGTAGTTAACATCACTAACCTTCCTTACCACCTTGAAGGGTTCCTCCCAAGCTGCCTGCAGCTTGTTATGTCTGATAGACATGAGAACCATTACTTGCTGCCCTACAGCATACTCTCTAGCTCGAGCATTCCTGTCATACCAGACCTTTTTCTGCTGTTGGGTTTCTGCCAGGTTCTCCTGGGCCAAACCCATGAGTTCCCTGAGCCTTGTCCTGAAGTGTAGGACATATGCCACAACAGACTCCTTCTGGGATTTACGCTAAGCCTCCCACTCATCACAAATTAAATCTAGAGGTCCCCTCACCCTCTGCCCATATAGCAACTGAAAGAGTGAAAAACCTGTGGATTTCTGGGGCACCTCCCTGTAAGCAAACACCAAACGGAGCAAATGTTTTTCCCCACTCCTTCTTAAACTGGTCTTAAAATGCCTATAGCATGGTCTTGAGTGTAGAGTTTAACCCCTCAACAAGACCATTAGTCTGGGGATGGTAAGGGTGGTTTTTAGGTGCTTAAGCCCACAGTGCTCCCACAGACAAGCCAGCAGGTGTGATGTGAAATTGGCACCTCTGTCAGTCAGTATTTCTTTTGGGAAACCTTCCCTGTTGAAAATCTCTAACAAAGCATTTGCCACCTTTTCTGCCTCAATGGAGGATAGGGCCACTGCATCAGGATATTTGGTAGTATAATCTACTACCACTAGGATATACTTCTCCCTGTGGAACATGGAGTACTCAGAGCCCTCACAGTATTCATAGCTACCCTCTGAAACTGCTCGTCAATCAAAGGCAAAGGCATCAAAGGAGCCTTGACCTTGTCTCCTGCCTTGCCTACCTTTTGGCACTGCTCACAGGTCCTGCAGTACCCTGTTACATCTCTGGAAATCCCAGGCCAATAAAAGTTATGCATAGTATGTCTCTTGGTATGCTTTATGCCCATATGACCTGCAAAGGGAATATCATGAACTATGGCTAGAAGTGCCAGATGGTAGGCTCTGGGCACTACCAACTGCTGTATTCTCTCCGTCTCTAGCCTGCCTTCAGGGGTCCACTCTCTATACAGTAACCCTTTATCCCATTATACAGATTCCCCCTTCCCTTGAAAATCAGTTGCCTCACTAGCTACCTCCCTCAGGCCTTGTAATGTAGTGTCTGAGAGCTGAGTCTTTCTCAACTCTCTCTCTTTGTAACCCTTCCCAGCTCCCCTTCCACAAGAAATCTGGTATTCTCTGACAGTCATGCCTCACTGTCAGCCTGGGTACTACTACTCACCTCTGCCCTTGCAGTCACTCTGTCCAAGGGACTGGAACATCAGTACCCACATGCAGCTGTGGCTCACCTTCAGTCTCACTGCTACAGGGTAGGTCCCTCCCTGAATTAACCAGTCCTGGCTTCAAATGTGCATTCTGTCTAGGTACCCTCGGGCTACCAGACCAACATGCCTGTTTCCAAACCTCACTGCATGTCACTGTATGCATACAAGATACTGCATTATCAAAATCATTCTCTATCAGGACATCTGCAGGGATATCCTCAAACACATCTAGTTGCTTGCTTCCTTTTCCACCCTCCTAGTCAAGGTGAACCCTAGCTAAAGGTATTTGGAATGGGGTCACTCCTAAAGCTCTGACTGGAGTAGACTGCCCAAGCAAGTAGTGCTCCTCTTTAACCATTGCAGGCTTCACAATGGTTAAGTCAGAGGCTGTGTCTCTCTTAGCAGTGGTCTCCTTTCCATATATTAAGATAGGCTATAACCTTTTGTGGTAGTTAGGGACTCTTGTTGTCTCCAGACAACTTACTGCTGGCATTTTGTCATTCCCACTTACTGACTCAACCTTTTGTTCCCCACTTTGCCTTCATGGACATCTATATGCTACATGGCCCCACTGGTCGCATTTAAAACATTTAACCCTTAGTCCTGGCTGTGTACCTGAACTAGTGGCTACCCCTGCTACTGGAAAACTCAATTGGGGCAGTCTAGGCTTCCCACCATGGGTTCTTTTAGACCCATGAGCAGCACTGGTATCCCTTTCCTGTGCAGTGATGCACTGCTTGCTAGGAATAGGTCTCCCTTTTTCCCCAACTCATTTGCAGTATTGCATTGCCTATCAGCTAACCAGATTCTCATGTCCTCAGGAAAGTGCTAAGGGCTTGTTCCCTCACCAAAAGGTCTGCCAGCCCTTCAAAAATGGTGACTTAACACCCACTCACCTATCTGCATTGGGTCTGTGCTCACAAACCTTTTTCCTGCAAGCTTCAGGTATTAACTTAAAACACAGACAATTTTAAACAGTATTATAACAGTATTAACAGTATTATAGTTTAAGCAATCAGTACCAGACAATTTAGAAATAGCAGTTACAGCTTTACCATGGAGTAAGGGGGACAGGAACCGTACCCAGAGCCATTGGTCAACATTATACTTTTGCATACCCTTTCAAACATATGAATAAAACTGTCAAAATTATCACCCACTGTAAATTGTGGAAGAAATTTATTGACCTTTGTTGCTTTTGGGGTTTGGTTACTCCCTTCCCCATTACCTCCATGACTCTGGCAAAGAGTCAGCATCTACTTGTCATGTTGCCTCTGCCTCTCATTCTCTTCAGCTTCCAGACATCCCAGTCTCTTTGCTGCTTCTAATTCCATTTGTTTCTCCTGCCACAGTCTCTCTGCTGATTCTGTTTCCAAACGTTTGGCCTCCAGTTCAAGTCTCTTTAACTCCAGATGGATTTTTAAGTCCTCTGTGGAAAGGCTGAACTGTACATTTTCTGAGAGTTGTGCCTCCCGAAGGCCAGTCTGATTGTCCTCTGGACTCCTGGTCTGTGATTCAGCTGTGCCCAAGCTACAATAATTTCTGCCTTAGTCAGGTTGGCATGCACCAGTTCTTTAGCCTGGCACATCTCAGCCAACTGGCTCCTTTTCCACTTGCCATACTCTTCTGCTGACATCCTTGCCTGCTCTCCCTGACTAACTAAGCTAACAAAAAAATATATATATTGTGATATGAATCTCTGAATGTTCACCATGTGGCTGATTGAGAGTACAAACACCTTCCTTAGTGACCACTGTTTACAGGCTACAGGAGTTCAATATTCACACCACTGAATACTAATGTGTGGATATCCCACCACTGCCAACCAATATATGTGATGTGGATATCACACCACTGCTCAACAATATATGTGATGTCCCACCACTGGCCCAGTAATCAAGGAGTCACAATCCTCACCACTAACACAAGTGGGGGACGTACATTGGGAGGATGACAAGTACACACCCAGTATTTCCAGAAGCAGCTCTCTGCATCAAATGCAGTTTCCCTTAAGAGCACACAGAGACCACAGTCAGTTTGGGGCTGGTTTCTCCCTCTTTTTTCAGATCCCCGATTAGACACCCCAGTAGCACAGCTATAGAGTTGATATCCCAGCTGACTGGCCAAGCCAAGTCCTCCAGCACCCTCTCTGTCCAACCAGTTCTTTGTGTCCCTGACCAAGTAGCTGACACACACACACACACACACACACACACACACACACACACACACACAGACACATACACACACACACACACACACACACACACACACACACACCTGGGAAAGGTTGGCACAGGTTTACTAGCTATACACCCTTCTGCCCTGACTATAAGGTAGTTTTTACTGCCACCAGCCATGTACTTATCAGCTACTTTAAGGTCCTTAACAAAGGATGTCCAATCTTACTGTGTAATGTTACTATTAATCCAAATAGTAGTTTGACAAAGAACAAGGCTATTAGGAGTGGCCCACAGTATCACCAAATAAATATGTAAGTACTCTCAGAACTTAGATATGTGTCACAAATATCAACCACAGTGATAGGTTTAAATATATTTAATTATAAAAGAACAAGAAAATGCTCAGTAAATAATCACAGTTACATCAGAGTTCAAAATCACAGGAAATATTTAAAACAACATTGCAGGGCAGTCTCAAATAAATAAAGAAAACATCTAAGCTATACTTCGCTATATTCCTGTCTAAATCTAAGAGACTTACTATACCCTACTTACTTACAAGGCAAGGCAAGTGTGTGGTAAATGGGTCTTCTTGTCAGGTCAAAGACAAAATATAGAACGCTATCTCACTTTCAGAGTTTTTAAGTTAATATTTCACATATTACTGCTGAGATAGCTTGCAGCATGACATCACTTCTTGTCATTTGACTATCTCAGGTAAAAACACCCACTACAGCTGATAGCATTTTGCATCTCTCTGTCAAAATACATGTCCCTCAGATCTTTTGGTTAATGGTGGAAGTCATAAAATAATTTACATTCCTCCACATTTAAAGACAATACAAAAAATGTCTCTAGTACAGACATTCTGTCTCCTGTTAACTGAGACTGAAAGACAACATCCATTTATTACATGGTTATAAAGTAATTTTTCAGATATTCTTCTGAAGTTAACTTCTTGTGTTTCAGTTTCCATTGTTGTTAAAATATATGCATCTAAACAGTTACAATAGTGTATATAAATTTCTGCTCTGCTTTACAGAATATCTCTTCAGCATACATGTCTGCACAATATGACATACAGTTCTAATACATCTGTAACACAAGTATCTTACACGAAGCATGTTGGCATTCACAAATGACACATAACCGTTTACAAAATTTCAGACAGTTGGTCTGGCAATATCTCCTGCTGTCGCACTTCTACATAAATCATATTAATATTCACAAATGACATATAATTATTTAAAAAATTCCAGCAAACTGGGTTGACAGTGTTTCCATTTGTCATAGTCAGGATGATGTTGTATTGGGGCACCCTGATGTCTTCTCTGTTCTTTTAGGTCCAGCCTACTTACAATCAAAGTTTCCCTCATTCATAGAGATCCTGGTCAGAAGGCATAAGTTAAACAAATGACAAGGAGAGGGTGGTGCACTGGATTGAAGAGGAGCTCCTGGACATGTTAAATGTTCAACTAAGCTGCAAGGAACCAAACAGAAAAAAAATCTTAACACATATAAAAAATTGTTGGTACCACAGTACATATGAGGCAGACTTCATCTCAAGTGTCACAATATTTATTAACGAACAATCCTTGTTAAAAGAGGTTTAAAACAAATAGACGTGAAACACCTTTGGTGTTTTTCGTTCGAAACAGTGCCCGAACTTCTTCAGACAAACAAACACTGACACTTCCAAAATACATATTTAAAATAGTTCGTAATAACGTTATTACGTTATTCAATCAATTAAATGAATCCGCTAACTGTTAAAGGTGTAATGTCTAATTCTTGTATACATGTTTAATATTACACCAAATTTATTGTAAAACCTGTTCATGTCCACTTTTTGTATATAAAATCATTAAGAATCATTAAAAACTTGATTTTAGTTCCATTTTTAATTAAAGTAGTGATACATTTACATTAATACATTTTGGACATACGAGATGTGTTTACATCCACCAGTCAGAAGGGGTAAATTACTTAAAGAGAATATCAAGTTTTTAATGATTCTTAATGATTTTATATACAAAAAGTGGACATGAACAGGTTTTACAATAAATTTGGTGTAATATTGAACATGTTGTATACAAGAATTAGACATTACACCTTTAACAGTTAGCGGATTCATTTAATTGATTGAATAACGTAATGACGTTATTACGAACTATTTTAAATATGTATTTTGGAAGTGTCAGTGTTTGTTTGTCTGAAGAAGTTTGGGCACTGTTTCGAATGAAAAACACCAAAGGTGTTTCACGTCTATTTGTTTTAAACCTCTTTTAACAAGGATTGTTTGTTAATAAATATTGTGACACTTGAGACGAAGTCTGCCTCATATGTACTGTGGTACCAATGCTTTTTTGTTGCTGTTTTCAGTCGTGAGGAAAAGTTTCGTTACATATAAAAAATTGTTATGTACAGTAGCAGCAATAAAAGTAACTGGACTTTAAATGGATATTCTTTATTAATATTATTTATTAATTTTTTTTAATAATGTGGATATAATGTATTATTTGAAAATACACAAACCAGAATAGTGCTCTTTTAGCCATATCAAGTGAATTTACTTTGCATTTCTTCTTCACAATTCAGTTTCACTTTATCATGTCAAGTGTTACATGTTTTTAGAAAAACACTCACATCAGTACTTGGTCAAAAAATGCAGACCACACACCACACGAAGTTGGTAGTAATTATTTGACTACACATACTATATTGCTTCTGCTGTTCAAAAATTTCTAGTATAAGCTCTGTGCTTAACTAGAACTGTAAAGTGCAGTCACTATACCCTTTTAAAATATATTGTTCTAGTGTTTTTTTTTTTAAATAAGAAATAGCAATGTATAATAATTTTAATAAAAAAAATATTTTAGAGTGGGAATACCGTGAATTGTTTTTCTTTTTTTTTGGAAGTTCAACCACAGAATTAGCCCAATGATTGCCCTTTATGCATCCAATTGCTCCATTTATTCTTTCATCATCATGAAAGCCTTTTAGCCTGTTTGCTCCCTGGTGGATGTGACAGTCAGGTATTATGAAGCTGGATAGTTTATAGATCCTTTTCCTGTATACTACACTGTTTCCTCATGGCAGCTTGCGTGCTGTACTGTAACTGCTCTCAGGATGTGTATGCATTGCATTGCAATCGTGCAACCTACTGGCTAAGAGATGCACTGCTGTGCAATATGGCAACTCTAAGCTTACTGGTGATACAATTGAATACCTACGGTTTTCTCCTATACAGTGAGCTGAGATGCTTCTCTCCCCCAGAATGGCTGTGCTGATATAAACCATTCAATCCCATCCTGCCCTATCCTTTCCCACCAGCACCTGTGCTGCTAGTCAAACATGGGTGATCTGAGACACAGTCAGAGATTTATCACTCCGTACCATCAGACTGGTGAGTTGTTTTTTGTGTTGATGGCATTTATAGTCTGCATCTGTTTCTTGCATTTCTTAAAATGATGAGGTTGCAGGCCTCAGAACTGCAGTAGTGAATATGTGACAATGTAGACCAACTCTGAGGCTGAGCTACCTCATGATATCCTCCTGTCTCCCAAGTGGAATGATCTGGGAGTTAATGTACACAGGGATGATAAAAAAGCTCCCTGCAAAATAATTCTTTATAGGTGTAATATGAGACTTTTGGAATTTGTATTTTTTATTCACAGTTTACATTTGAAAGTACTTGGACAGCAGGATCAGATCTTAAATTTCTGACAGAGAGCCATACCACACATAGTATTCTATTGTATATGGTCAGAATTATGATGTTTCTTTTCATGCGGACTGCGTCATGGAGATGTTGATAATTATGTCTCTGAAGCAGACTGTGTTGATATGTTTTTTCAGTTATTTTGCAACATAATGAGTGCTTCTTGTATGAGTACAATCAGAAAAAAATCTTTGTATTTGACATGTTATTTTTAATTTAAAAACAAAGCTTTCTGCAAGTGTTTGTGACATACTACTCAAAATTAAGCACATTAGAAGCATATTAGAAGCTGATCAAAAAATGCAGGACATGCGAAGATGCTACTGGTCATCTGAGTACTCATAATACACTGCTTCATCCATTGAAGATTTAACTCTGGTATAAACTCCATGCTGATGTAGAATTTGAAGTTAAGGCACTAGACAGCATCAGGCATAACTAATGTTTCTCTTTTTAATATGATAATGGTAATGTATGCTGTCTCTGCAATATTAATAAAGGAAAACAATAGAGTATCATGGATTTAAGGAGTATTTTGTATTTCAATGTACTTTTTTGCAATTCTGACATAACAGTGGGAATTATGATTCCTGCACAGCTGTCCCTTTCTGCAGGTTCACATATGCAGCTTATAAATAAAAGGGCCAAAATGGCTCTTATACATTCTATTATCAGCATAATATTTAGTAAGTGTTTCGGTGACTGGTATTTTCAGTTTGAATCATTTCACTTACTACCCCAGCTCAAGATAAATGGCAGATTGCAATGTTCAAAAAGTCTGAAAATTACTTTAAGTAATAAAATCAGCAGAGATAATCTGGATGACGTGATATCTGAATATTGTTAATTTTATTGGGTACTGAAGCTGACTGCCTCATTTTTGCCAGGTTTCTTGCTATCATTTGACAATAAATTAAAATACTGCAGGCTTTTGTGACCTGATTGCAGCCTGTTTGGAAATGTGCCATAACCCTTTCTCATTTGTTGTGCCTTACCTTTATATCTGAAGCTGAACTATTTGAGATGGTGCATTTTTATTTGCATGCTCATCTTCTTCACTTGCTGAACATTAGAAAATGTAATATGAACCTATGCAAATTATGATGCTCTGTTGGAAGTACAGCAAGATAGCTGAGTGATTAAGGTGTTTTCCTCAGAGCTTCAGGGCGTGATGTGTAATCCTGGTCCTTAAGGGGTTTTTCAGTGCATTGTAGTATCTTTTCAAAACTATACTTGTTGACAGGAAACTTTAAAGTTTGTTTCTTTTATCTTTTTCTCTCTTCTTCACACACACACACACACACACACACACACACACACACACACACACACACACACACACACACACACACATCTATGTGTGTGTGTGTGTGTGTGTGTGTGTGTGTGTGTGTGTGTGTGTGTGTGTGTGTCTGTATGTGTGTGGTATTACTCCATATAGTCTAATATTTGAAATATTGAATGTCTATAATGCTGGCAGAATCAATTGAATAATCGTATTATCACAGAATGCTGGCATTACTTAATGGGAGGTCATGGTACAGTGGGGAGTGGGAATTTGAGTAGTCTTCCCGACCACCTTAGTGCTATGTGCTAACCCTACCCCTAATCTTAACCCTACACCTTAACTTAAAAAAAAAACTTTCTGTAACAATACCACTTAGATGCTAGTGGAATGGAGAAGTTTTAGCAGAAAGATCACAAAAATAATGTGCTTTCTTTTTGTGACCTTTAGTATGTTTGAATTTGTGCATTTTTGATATTGTGGTAGTTCACAATATTGCATCAACTGTTTTTCATTCAATTTAATGATATGATGATCTACCAAGATATAATCATATCCTTTGAGGAACGGCTACAGCCACAATTTATTTAGTGCTTTCATCTTTTATTGGCAAGTCTTGACAATAAAAGAAGAAAGTACTAAATAAATTGTGATTCCAGTGGTTCCTCAAAGGAGTGTTTGGTTATTAATTTGAATTCTTTTTGAAACTCACATTAAAAGACTGGTGTTTGTTTGGTTTCACTTATTATATATTTGCCTTACTAGTAGATCCCAGGTCAAAAGTGAGAAAAATATGCATCCAGATATTTTATGTTTAGTTACGCAATTAGTCTATCATCAATAGCTTATGTATATTTTTGATGAATTATTATGTTTACCTAAATCACTGGTGCACAAAATCCCATAAATCTCCATCCTTAGTGTATTCACTAAAATCTAAATAAATGTTCACATACTGCTCATGCAAAATACAGATAAACATTCAACTACAAAAACTTCTGGCCCACTTAAGGCAACATCTCAAACCGAAATCCATGCAGTATTAAGTATATGACTATAGAGATGGCATGCTCTGTTGTTGTGCATTTATATAGGAATCCATCTAAACTTAACCTACACATGTTATAGTGATCTCCTGAACTTAGGGAACAACTACCACAAAAACGTAACTACATCTGTATGTGGTCATTTCCAGGTGATGAAATACTTTAACATCCTCTAAAAAGCTTCTTCTGTGTGCCACCGATGTTACTGTGAACCTATAGGCTTTCCTTATGTAATCAAAAGTCAAAATAAGCCAACACACAGCAAGGTCATGGTTCCTTTGTGGCAAACACTTTTATTTAATACATATTCTTTTTCATTCATGAAAAGACAAACAGGCTGGTTTCAGCAAGAACTGCCTTCATCAGTGTTATAGAGTCACATCGTTGTAGCACATGTTTAAATAATACTAGCCACATAGTGACTGGCTGACTACAAAAGTTCATTTAAAACAGGTGAAAATAGTCCATCTAACCTAATAATCCATGCTTTCTCACTTTTATTTACAATATCATGCCATCCTGATTTGTTGGCCCTATTATAACCTTATCAATAATGATAAATGTAAATTTAGCAGTGGAATGTTTCAAAGTGTGCTCGAATAATGCATTGGACAGATGCCTGTTTTTTACATCACTCATATGTTCTGAAATTCTGGTCCTAAATGGACGTGATGTCTATCCAATGTAAAACGCAGGGCAAGTACATATAGCGAGATAAGTGACCAAGTCAGAGCTACAATTACCAAAAACATTGATGTCAAAAAAATTGGGGGTATTTTTTGTGGTAAATTGTTTAGTCTTAACCACAAATTTACACATTGAACAACATGCACAAGATTGACATCCTTTAAGAATTTCCCCACCTAAAGTAGTTTGCTGTTCTCCACATACATAAGATTTCTTTTTGTAATGATTCAATATGTTACTCAAAGTTTTACCTGTTTGATAAGAGAACAAACATTTTGATGGTATGATTTAATTTAATGTGTTGTCTGTCAAAAGTATATTCCAATGCTTTTGAATAATGTTCCTAAAAAGGGGAGTATTCAACTCAAAACTGGTGGTTAATCTCAATGTATTATCTGAAACTTTATTAGCTTGATAACACAAAACTTGTGCTCAACTCAGATGTTTAATTGAGTCACAGGCCTTAACAACATCACCTCTTTTATATCCCCTAATACAAAATATATAGATCAAATTAGACTTTTGTTTCTCTAATTCTATATCAGATGAACAAATTCTACATATCTTTAAAAACTGTGATTTGGTTATATTACGAATGATATACCCAGGATGGCAACTCATGGCATAATAAGGTGTTAAATAATGGGTATTTATGACAGACACTGCTCTCCAAGGTTATGTCTCCTTGTACCTTAATATCTAAATCAAGGAATGTAATACTACTGAGATTGTGCTGCACAGTAAATTTGATTTTTTCATGTATTCCAATTTAGATATTCCACAAATTCCAACATATAATTCAAATCTGACTTCCAGACCTACAACAGTCATCCAGGTACCTGCTCCAAATGTCTAAAAATAAATAATGACTACAATCATATATGATATACTCTTCAACATATCCCATGAACAAATCTGCATAAATGGGGGGGGGGGGCTCATCACTGTACCCTTGAGCTGTAAGTAACACTCACCATTAAAATAAAAACATTTTTCATCAAAACATGTTCAAACAGGCAAAGAAGAAAGGTGTTGAATCTAGGGCTGTATAAAGGAATGCGTTTAAGTCAATATTCTAAGGCCATCAAACCAGCCCAATGCGGTATATTAGTGTAAAGAGCAGATTCTCTAATGTGCACATATACTGACCTTGTTCCAACTGCATATCCTGTATAATATTTAAAAATTCAGTCGTGCATGTGTGTATGTGTGTACAGATTCTCTCTCTCTCTCTCTGTATATATACATATATATATATATATATATATATATATATATATATATATATATGGGTTCCATACACTAGATTGAATTTTCACTAATTTGAAATAGTGCATGGAATGCTCACTGCAGTGAAAGTGCACTTAATCGAAAGTGCACTTACGCGAAGTTCATTACAATGAACGGGTGTTGTACTGAAGTTCCATGTAGTACTCATGGACTTTAGGGTTAGGGCACGGGTCATAGTAAGGGGATAGCCCATAGGGCTATCCCCTTAACATGACTCATGCCATAACCCTAAGGTCCGTGACGACTGCAGCACAGTGAAGGACATAGCAATGTCCTCCATTATGGTGCGATAGTCATGAACCTTAGGGTTAGGGCATGGGTTAGTGTAAGGGGATAGCTTTACTAACTATTCCCTTACCCTAACCCGTGCCCTAACCCTAAGGTCCGTGATTATTGCACCATAGTGGATGACATAGCTTGTTTTTTATGTCCTCCACTGTGCTGCGGTGTTTTCGGTGAAGTGCACTTACGCAAGAGTTCACTTTCGTTACAGTGAACTTTCGCAGAAGTGAGGCTTCCTATTACAAGTTCGAAGTACTGAACTTTTGTTCTTGTAATAGGAATCCATATATATATATATATATATATATATATATATATATATATATATATGATACAAACATTTGTGTACTGCTCAGTAGGGCATGAGTATAAAAAATTCATATTGAACTGGTACTCTTTAAGAAGTTACAGACTACAGTCAAGGAAGTAACAAATCTGCAGGTCATGAGAAGTTGTCCTGGTACTTGGCAGATGTCAAACAAGCATTTTGCCCAAGAAATGGCGACAGTGAAAGAGCATAAAGGCAAATACTGAAGTAGAACCAAATACTATCCCTAAAGTCCCTATGTGCAAGTTAGTTACTCATGCATTTAAATAGAAGTGAAAATTGAACTGCAAAAGTTGGAAAGATTAGGAATATTGCTCAATGTGAATTGAAGTGAATGGGTTAAACCCATAGTACCAGGCAGGGATATTCATTCTAGCAGAGATTTCAAACCGGGCACTGCTAATGACAAAACATTGTCAGTTTACAAGCACTTAAGATATTGTTATTTCCTTCACATTTTGGGTGGGAGAGAACTGGGTCAAAAAACTTATGTCACACAGTCATATTTACAAATGGAAATTGAAGAATCCGTGAAGAGAATTGTAATCATTAGTATACCCATTGTTGCAGCCTAATATTTTTTATGTTTCAGTGCAGAATTTGCCTTTTAGCAACAGAAAGATACTCCAAATAATTCCTAGTATATGGGATGCCTAAATATATTCTCTTGAGAAAGAAAAGTAGCAAAGGTCATATAGACAACCTCAACAGGTTAAATCAGTACAGACTTTAATCATCCAGAAAAAAGTGTGAATTTTCTGAAGACTATTATTTTGGGCATGTGCTTGAAGATAACTGAGTACACAAATGACAAGATAAGATGGAGACTTTGCTGAGAGTCTCCTATCCTTAGAATGTGTCACAGTAAAGGATGTTCTTGGAATTGAGATACTGACTCAGATTTACCCTAACCACTCAGCAGTACTGCAGCCATTAAATGCAATATGACAGAATGGGTGAATAAATGATGGACTGACTGGAATACAAACATACCTGCAAGGAGTAAGTGAAAGTGACAGTACTGCACAAAGTCTTTTGTATTTGATAGTATGTATTGTGTATGATGAGTCATTTTCAGTTCCATCCTAATTATAGAGACGCAAAAATTAAGAAGCACCAGCAGATGGCAGATAATGGAATGATGCCATTGAGAACAGAAGTATACAGTGTACAGATACTGTTATTGTACAGTGATCAGAGTTTTAACTTCAGTACTGGAAGCATTTCAATACATAAATTTTCACCAGGATGGCTCGTGATCAAGGACGATGCAAAATTGCGCCTAGAATATTTTTCCTCAGTTTTCCACAATTTTCACCTTATTCTTTTCATAAAAATCTATATTTTCTATAATTTATGATATATATTTCACTAAAAATGCTGAAACAATTTCCTTACTCAAGTAGAGCTAACAAAGAATATTGACAGTTTAAGAAAAGGTTGCAGTATATGGCAAGGAAAGCTAGGCTATGCCATTTTCAAGTCTTTTGTTCTGTGCCTGGTTTCATCATTCAGGCTAAGTGTTAGCAGTCCTTGACCACATGAATCTAAAGTTAAAACAGGCAATCATAAAACTTTTCAGTGACAAAGCAAATTTAATAATAGGTTTGAGAAGAGATGAAAATGCCCCCATTTGCATGAATGAGGTAGTGACTACAAAGTTTTGACTATGAGCAGGATCCCCCAAAAATACATTAAGACAAAACAGCCTTTGCAGCCACTTTCATTAATGTCAACAATAACTGGCTTGTATCAATTCAACAACCAAGTTTAATCAACTACTTCACCATGTACTATATATAATTTCATCAAAAGAGGACAGCTAGCTGCTAGTCATACCACCCTCTCATCTATTTAATCCAACCAGAATGTAATCCATCAAATGTTCCAGCCAACTTCAGACTTGTGGAGCACCACTTATTCAAGGCCTTGCCAACAGACCAAATGACCCAGGAAAGAAGACAGCATTAAAGGGGGAGGACCAGCAGTCACCCACCCACTAGGCTGCATAGCCTTCCTCTTTTTTTCCTGGCCTTACAAAATACTTAGTAAAGGTTGTGCTCCTTCTGATGTAAAACTTGGTCATATCTCCTTGAATAAACACTTGTAAATTAGACTTGAGAATGATGGAGGAAATTACTCAGTAACATTCCAGTGACATTTACCTTCAAATAAATCTCTATCTTAAAATGATAAACAACATTTTAACAACTGGCTTTGACTCTTTCCCTTTCTTTTCTTTTTTTTTGTTTTATAAAATTGCAATATATAAAAAACTGGACTTAAAATATTGTAAGTAGAAATAATAAAGGCAATTCAGAACAGAAGTCCAATAACTAATTAGTGAACAGGACTTGTATTCATAAAGACAGGCTAACATTAAACAAATCCATTTCAATTTGCTGTAGCTGGATGCTGTTCAGAGCAAACCATATAGGGTCAATGTCCTTAAAATCACTGGATTTCAAGACTGGAAAGCCAGCTGGCTGGTAGCATTTGTCAGTTGATTGTTCAAAAGCCTCCAAGATGATTAGATAGCTATATGAAACGGCCTATTTCCAAAACAATCTTGAGATAATAGCTGACCACACAATCTGGATTCCTGGAAGTATTTCCTTGGATTTTATCAGAACACTCAGCATGCCTGACAAGAGCTTCTTCTTCAGAATGATGTTGAGGTTATTACCTCCTACATGAATAATCCACAAACTAAACTGGTCCAGTTCCTGCTGAATAGTATCCAGAGCCCTAGGAACATGGTGTACCAACATTCTTGGGTAACCCTTCCATACTACTTCAACATGAGAGGGATCCAGGCCCAAAAAGGTTCTATTAGGCATCACCCTTGATCTAGAAAAAGCTCAAAGAACAAAGAAATAGCCCAGAGTCATGATAATTCTAAAACCTGAAAAGTAAAACGAGGATACTAAAGAAAGCCACTGGCAGTAATGCACATCACTCACTAATGATGAAGAGGACAAGCGCCCAACTCTTAGTAAGTGCAATGGACTTTCCTTCTCTAGCTAGGCCAAGTCTCAACCAATACAGAAAGAGTGGGAGGAGACCCCTTCTTGTGGTAACCCTTGAATGGATAATCCCCTCCTGGCCCTTGCAGGTCTGATCCATTTTGTATCTGCGAATCTCTATACTGATTACATTGCCCATAAATACCAAGTTCTTCACTAACTCATAAAGCATTCCAATAAAGAGTGAAGCCCAAAGGGAAATAGAGGAATGATCCATGAATAACAAATTCCATTGATGAGGACCCTGAGAAGCCCTTTGCCATTAAGTCTACTTCTGTCAGCTGCCTCACAATGAAACATATCCCTACCTTTCAATATCGTGGCAACAGTGCAAAACTTGGAGAAGTCAGGGATACCTAATACTTGCATTAAAGGTAGATCACAGACGAATGCATACAGACTTGATAGCTATTACATAGTGGGAAATGAGCAGAGGAGACCAGCTCCTTTCAGAGGAAGGGAGGGAGGAAAACTTAAATAAAAGGTTCTAAAAGACAGCATAACCACCTCATATGACTTTTTAGTACTGTCAGTCCACCAATGTCAGATCATACTTGACATTTTTCTTCTCCAATCAGCCAAAGTGTGCCAGTATGGCTTTTGGTTCTGTCTGAGCCTCTGGACACAACTGGTGAAATAGGTGAATCTGTGATCGGGAAAGAGCATCAGTTAGATTACTGAGTTTTCCAAGAACATGTTTGCCTAAAATGGTATATTAATGCATAAGCTATGCAAAACTAATGCCCTGATTTAGGATTGTACCCTTCTCACCTTGAACAACTTTTTTTTTCAGCACATGAACCACTGCCAGGTTGATTGAAATAGAACCTTTTGGTTGTAAAAAAAATCCCTAGTACAGAGACAGAAGCCCTTGCAAGTACGGCAGGTGCAAATGGCTAAAAACATGCAGAATCCAAACAAAAAGCCAGCACCAAGTGTTGTAGCAGAAACAGTTTTATTTCAACATAGCATCATACTGGTTTTGACACACTTGCCTTCCTCAGTGAATAACAATGCTATGAAAACAAAATACTTATATACTAATAAAACCACACTTCCTATTGTGTCATTTCCTCTAGTATAATCAATTATCATAGATTAATTAATTAACATAATATATGAAACATTATTATAAATGGTCATTTAAGTCCGGTGAAAACAAACCACCTAATTTAACAATCCAATATTTTTCTTTGTTATTCATATAGAATGCCAGCCTAATTTATTAGATTGGTCTCCCTGTATCTTATCAATCACAGTAAAACAAAACTGGGTAGTGGGGTAGGTAGTATTGTGTCTATATAAGGCATTACTTAACCATTTGTTACAGATGTCACTATAATGTTCTGACGTCCGAATCCATAGGGGACGTGATGTTTGTCCGATGTAGAAAGCCAAGCAGGTGCAGGTAGCCAGATATATCACCCAGTCTGATCCACAGTTCCAAAAATATTGTATATCTAACACCCTGCCCAAGTTTTTGCTTGTGAATTGTTTAGATTTGTATATATATATTTACAGAAGGCACAATGGCGGCATGGAAATGACCTCAAAAGTTTGTCCCCTGTAATAGTCAGTTGATGGTGCATGAACAATCCACCACTACACTTCTTATAATGTGCAAAATGTGAGCCCAATGTTTTGCCCCTATGGTATGAGAATAAACACTGGTCCCCCAATACATGATTCAGTTCTTTATTTGCCATAAGAATATTCTAATATTTGGACACTACATCCCTGATAAGATTAATATTACGACCGTAAGTTGTTATAATGTGATTCCCCAGTATGAGACCTATCTTTATATAAAAGAAGCTGTGATCTATCCTGAGCAGATGCCCATTGACTAGTAGCTTGAATGCCCCTTTGTTGATAGCCCCTAACCTGAAACCTATGTGTCATTTATTTTATTTTGATTTTTATTTAAATTTGTTGACCGGGAGTGTCCGACTGGATGTGGGTCCATTTTCAGCGGAGGCCCGGGGAGAAAAGCTCCACAGTAAAATAAACAGACATTAGTTACATTGGATTACATAGCGATTAACAATTTAACATAGAAATTACTTACAACATATTTACAGATGAAGAACATAGTACATCAGTAGACAACTAGAATCTTTATCTGTGAAGTACATAACAGGCATTAACAAATGTAACAATGAGAAGTTCCTGCTGTATAATAAGTACTAGGCTTATGAGCATCTGAGCTTGCTATCATCAAGGTAGTTAGTGGAGGTGAAAGAAAGGTAGTAGTTGGATGGGGTGGATGATATTAGAGTGGGAGTTGCAAGGGCATAGCCAGCATGTTTTTAGGTGCGCTTTTAATAAAGTTTTGAAGTTGGTGCATGATGTTACGGAGGTAATTGTGGGTGGGAGTGAGTAACATAATTTGGCTATGGCACAAGAGAATAGTGCTTCACCAGCAGTTATTGGCTTTAGTGATCTGCAAGTGATTTTTGTTGCTGGATCTTAGTGGTCTGGTGGTGCGATAAGGTTGGAGTAGATTCTGGAGGGATGGGACATTTAGTGGATGGTTTACTAGTTTGTGGGTGAGTGAGAGTTGATACCACTGAAGGAGGTGAGGGAGTTCAAGCCCGCCCAGTTCAGCAAGTGAGAGACAGTGGTGACTACGGTAGGATGCCCCTGTGGCGAATTTGGCGATTTTGTTGTAGCAGGTCTCTAGATTGTTTAGATCACATTGCCTTAGGTTGGTATATACTGGAGAGGCATAAAGTAGGGTGGAGATAAGGTGGGAATTTGCTATTGAAATCTTTGCTGCTTTGGTGAGAAATTGTTTATTTCTGTATAATGCTCCTAGTTTTTTGTGGACTTTTTTAATGGTCATGGATATGTGAATGTCACATTTTAGTTTATTGTTTATTTCCACTCCTAGCAATTTGGTGTGTTCAGTTGGGTATATAGTGGTGTTGTCTTTTGCTGTGATGTTAAAGTGAGAGTTGTTTTGAGTATGTTTGGTGGGTTGGAAGATGAGTAGTTTAGTTTTGTTTGGGTTGAGTATTAATTGGGCATCGGATAACCATGTTTCAACAGAGGAAAAGGCTTCCTGTGTGACTTTTTGCAGTTTGGGTAGGGACTGGGCTGAGCAGATGATGGTTGAGTCATCTGTGTATTGGATGAGTGTGCCATGTTTGGTGGCAGAGGCTAGATTATTGGTGTAAACAGAGAAAAGTAGGGGTCCAAGGATGGATCCTTGGGGAAACTCTATGGAGACAGGTAGTTGGGGAGATATAACATTCTGCCATACAACGGATTGTTGGCGGTCAGACAGGTAACTCTGAAACCAGTTGGTGACTGATTGTGAGAAGGATAGGTTATTGAGGACAGAGATAAGTTGTTTGTGTGGGTCCATGTCAAATGCTTTAGATAGGTCTAGGAAAGTAGCAGAGGAGAGATAGCCATTGTTTTTATGCTGAAGGATAGTATTAGTAAAGGAGAGTAAGGCAGTGGTGGTGCTATGGTTTGGTCGGAAACCATGCTGAGTACTGGAAAGGAGGTTGTTAGTAAGGAGGTAGTGTGAGACCTGAGAGTGTATGCATCTCTCTAGTATTTTGGAGAGTGGAGAGAGAATAGCTATGGGGCGGTAATTGGTTAGTTCTGTAGAGGGTCCACCTTTGTGGAGGGGAATTATATGTGAGACTTTCCACAATGTGGGAACGTAACTTTCTGACAGAGATCGGTTAATCAAGATGGATACTGGGTAGGCCAGAGCATCAGCTGCGATTTGTAGGTATTCACTTGGGAGGTTGTCTGCTGCTAATTTGGTGGGTTTAAGTTTAGTTAAAATTTTTTTTATGTTGGAGGTAGGTAGAGGAGAAAAAGAGAAGGCAGTGGGGAGATTACTAGTTGAAGGTATGGGTTGGAGGGGAGGGGGGTTGTGTTGTTTAGCTAGTGATAGTATGGTTTGGGTGAAGTGTGTGTTGAATGAGGTAGCAATATTTTCTGAGGAGTGAGGGATGTTAGGAGAAGGGGTACTGACTTTACCTGGGTGGAGGATGGAGTTTATGGAGGACCAGAATCGTTTGGGGCTGTGTTGTGAGGAGTCTAGGGCAGACTGGTAGTATTGGAATTTGTCCCATTTTATTAGCTTTTTGACTCTATTGTGTAGTTCTAGGAATTTTTGTCTAGCTGCGGGGGTTTTGGTTTTGCGCCAGTGCTCCCAGGCTCTATCCCTGTTTTTCATTTCTGACTTAGTGGTTTTCTGTAGCCATGGGGAGGGTTGTGGTTTGGTTCTGGAAATTCTTATGGGGGCATGGTAATTAAGGATGTTCAGGAAGGTAGTATTAAAAAATTCAGCTGCATCATCTAGACTGAGATACTTTAGAGCATGCCAGTTACATTCTTTCAGGGATGAGATGAATGTGAGTGGGTTAAAGTTTATTTTTTTACGTATTTGACGATAGATGACAAGTTTAGCTTGGTACAGGTATTTTTCGAGTAGGAATGTTGGGGAGTGGTCACTGAGGCTATCTGATAAGCAGCCTGTTATATATGACTGGGGGTTCTTACTGACTAGTATCCAATCCAGGGTAGTGTGCTTGCTGGAGTTTTTATTTATCCTTGTTGGTGACTGGACTAGTTTGGTGAAGCCATGAAGGTGTACATGATGCTTTGGATTGTTGCCAGAACAGGATTGCCAGTCAATATTGAAATCACCTAAGATGATAGTTTCTTGGGAGAGATGGTGGGTAGACCAGCTGCGGAGGTTTTCTAGTGGAGGGATGTTTTGGCCAGGTGGGAAGTAGCATCCAATTATGTTGATGGTTTTGTTTTGGTTAATTTTGAGGTTGGTATATATTATTTCTTCATTGCCTATTTGTGAAGCTGATGATTTTAAGATCTGGATGTTTAGATGCTGTTTAAATATTATAGCTACACCACCTCCTTTTGTTTAGCGGTCTACTCTTAGTATGCCGTAACCTGTAGGGAGTATTTGCTCACTGGTAATGTGAGGTTTTAGCCAGGTTTCTGTCAGGATGACAATATCTGGGGAGTATAAGTCAGTGGTGGCATGGAGTTCATGGACTTTGTTGGCTATACTTCTAATATTTAGGCTTAGTAGAAGGAAGTCACTTGGCTTTCTATTGGCTGTAATATGGGAGAAGTTGTGGTTTCTAGTCTGATTATGAGGATTGGGGTTGGAGATGGTAGGGCCAGGGTTGGGGTGGATGTCTCCACTTAGGGCTAGTTTTGATATGCATGAGATTATTAGTTTTCTCAGTTTTTGAATGTGTTTATTTATAAGGGAAACTTTATGATTGTGCTCTGTGGGTAATAGGTATGGTGGGAGGGTTACTATGTTAAGTTGTAGGGATGCTTTACGTTTGAGTAATATAGTTGGTAGAATATGTGGGGGGTACATAGGGATGGTTATTGAGCTGGTGGGAGGGGAGCTGAGTATGGGTGAGACATGGGTGGTGGTGTGAGTAGTAGTACAGTGGTAGTGGTTAAGTGGGGGAATGATGGAGCTTTGGTAAGATGTAAGATATGCAAGAAGAGTGCATGCACTGAGCAAAGGAAAGGTATGCTTGTACATGTCAGTTGAGGAGGTGTGAAAGTAGAGGGAATATGGAGGAGGTAGTGTTGGGTTAGCGCTGTGGTTGGCTATTGGAAAGATGGGAGGGGTTTGAGTGCAATAAAGGTGGGACCACTGGGGGCGGGAGGGAATAGGGGGCAGGGTGGGGAGCGAAGCGGGTAGAGACCCTGTTAGGGTCTTGTATGAGTGTCACAAAGCAAGACAAGTATGTGTTAAGAAACAATCACAATTAATAATTAATAAATAAATAAATAAATAAATATCATGTCATGATATTGTCAATGTCATATCATGTTGAAAGGTGACAAAATCTTCCTTTTCAGAACAAATCCTCCTGATACACAAAAACTGGGATTTAGGTATGTTATGTATGGAATAGTCTGGGTGCAGACTGGTAGCATATAACAGGTTGTTATATTGGGGATATTTCCTATACACCTTGGTGGCGAGAGACCCATCCTGTTGTTTAGACACTATAACATCCAAAAAATTGATGCAGTGCATGTCAAAATTCAGTGTAAATTCAATACCCCATTTGTTTTCATTTAAGTACTGAACAAATTCAGCTACGTATTGTTGGTCAACATGCCATACCATTCAAAAATCATCAAGGTACCTCCTCCAGATGTCCTTCTCATTAATGTGTAAATTATGAGTGATGTCATATATTAGATGTTCCGCAAAGTACCCCATAAATATATCAACATAAATAGGGGCAAATGAAGCCCCCATTGCAGTGCCTCTAGTTTGCCAGTAGCATTCCCCAGTGAAATAAAAGGCATTTTCAGTCAACACATGTTCAGCCATACAGAGTAATAAGGTGTTAAATCCAGCCAAAAAAAGATCAGCCTTCTCCAAGCAGTACTGGAGTGCCAATAGTCCTGCCCAGTGGGGAGTGTTAGTATAAAGCGCCTTGACATCCAATGTACACAATAGCCATGTTGGTTCCAATTGTGTTTCTGATATGATCCTAAGAAATTCAGTGGTATACTGGATGCGTGCTCGTACATGTTTAAGTAAAGGTTTAAGATAGTGTGTTAAGAAATCTGAAAGCGGTTCTGTGAAGGATCCCATGCCAGATACAGTTGGTCTTCCCAGAGGTTTATCCAAACTTTTGTGTATTTTTGGCAAGAGATATAAAGTTTGTATTTGTGGATCATGTACCATAAGTTGGTGCAACATGGACTCCTGTATAATACCTTCCTCAACTGCTAAATTCAGAAATGTGTCTAGCTCCTTCTTGAAATTGGGTGTACGGTCTACGGGCATGTGCATATAATGCTGAGGGTTGGACAATTGGCCATTTCCCTCTGCCAGATAATAATCTTTGTCCATTATAACAACAGCCCCACCCTTATCCGCAGGAGTAATCACAATGTTTGCATTATTTTTGAGTTCAGTGATGGCCTGTTGTTCCCCAACTGTAAGATTATGGTGCAACAAAGTAGAATCACAAAACCTGAAATTCAGAGCTTTGAGAACCGCCTGCTGAAAGACACCAACAAATTTATTCATAGAAGGCATGAATCCAGATTTATCAAACCTTAATTCTGTAGATCTTTGAAAGGATTCACTGGAACCAAAAACATTTTAAGATTTAATCTATGGCAAAAATCAAGAACATCATTCACAATTATATTTTTATCAATGACAAAACCAGGGACATAATTAAGACCCTTAATGAGCAATTTCTTTTGATTGTCAGTTAAGTGGACAGAGATGTTATGAATATTATAATCAATCTCTATTGCATTAGCAATGTTTGGAGAAGTCCCTCTATTGTACCTGCATTTGTGTTTCCTCCCATCCCTATGCCTGCTAACTCTAAAGGGTGGTCAATGCTTCTGGGTTTTTTAGGTGTAGGTGACACCTGTGTGTTGGGATTGTCTGTGTCAGTGGCTGATGACTCGTCTCCAAAAGTGCTACTGGGCTGTGTAGCCATCCTCTTCAAGATAGATCTGGGTCTTTTTCTCCTGGAGTAGGTGTGAGTAGAATCCCCACCATCAGAAAATTTAACAAATCTTTGATGCTCAAAAGGCCTACCCCTCTGATAATCTGAAACGTCCCTATTAAATTTACGTATGTTTTTGTCTTTAATTTGTTTTTTAAAGGCTAATAAGTCCTTGGTCAATTTGTTAAAGAAATTAATATACGCAGGTAGTCCTTCAATTTTTTTCAAATCATTGCAAAATAGCTTAACTTCACCAACATTTTCATCAAACATACGCTCATAATAATTGGCTAGAATTTGTACAAAAGATAAAGAAGCATCTTTTTATGCTTCACGCCACTCTTTTGTCAGTGTTTCATCTATCCGACCAACCAGAGGCTGTATTTTCACCCTTAGTGCCCTAGGGGTAATATTTTTGCTGAGATAAGCCTTAAATAATTTAAGGTGCCAGACATTGGTACGTAGGGTTTTCATGCCTTTGCCCAAATTATGAAATAATTGATTGCTGCCATCAACTGAATCCCTATTCTCAACATCCACATTGCTTTCATCATGAAGAGATGATCTAAATACACCAATATCATTCTTATCGGCACATAGGCCCTGAAGTATTGAGTCTAGATTCATGACAATAAGCTTCACAATCACAAATCTGTCTAGTATGTAACCCCACAATAGTACCCCAAATCTGTGCACCTCAAAGTGAATACTCTTACAGGATCACTCTCCAGTATCAGCAAAAGATGGTGAACACTGACAAAGGATAATAATTTCAATGAGCAATGAAGATGTTGGTGAGTATTAAATAAATATATCCATAAACCAGGATCACCTGCCTATAATAAGTATAGATGCCTCAAAACCAATAAACAGTATGTTACAGTCCAAATCTTTAAATATTCCTACTGAACAGTAATGGCCCAATCTTAAATCATGTTTAATGACTGACCAGCCACATCAATGTATACCTAGGCAGAATATTGACAGTATATGCACTGCACAACAGAAATTATTAAAAAAGGGTGTGTATCCCTAGAAGATATAGCTCTTGAAAATGTAAAGGACAGCCTGATAAGTATAAATTGTGACCAAATATGATAACATTAGTAGGTAACATCTCACAATTAACCATTGTATAGAATACACAAGAATAAAATTGTTAAACTAATTTCCTGAGGGGTAAAGGGATTCAGGAATGTGTAAAGAAATTTTTGGTATTATTGAAACACAATCTATGTACATAATAAGTCTCCCCAACTATGTAAACCAAGGTTTGAATTACCATGTAGCCAATGCAAGACCAGACGTTAGGTACCACATCTAAAATGGCCCCCAACTATAAATATACTCCAAGAGCTCCAAAAGAGCTAATGGAAATGGCAATATGTTCAAAGAAACCCCTATAGGCTATACAGGGCCTGCCAAAGATGTGTAATGCCCATCACACCCCAAAAGTCAAATGAATATTCCAAATGAAAATTGTGGTAACAGTAATACAGCAAACAACCAGCAAATGCATAGAACTAGTTCAGAAGACCAACACATAAAGATAAATTGTGTCCCAAATAAACCACAGCTATACCCACATAAAGTGAGACCATGTTATCGCTATCACCAAAATAGCCCGATATAAAAGTCAATTACAGAGTAATAAGGTGTTAAATCCAGCCAAAAAAAGATCAGCCTTCTCCAAGCAGTACTGGAGTGCCAATAGTCCTGCCCAGTGGGGAGTGTTAGTATAAAGCGCCTTGACATCCAATGTACACAATAGCCATGTTGGTTCCAATTGTGTTTCTGATATGATCCTAAGAAATTCAGTGGTATACTGGATGCGTGCTCGTACATGTTTAAGTAAAGGTTTAAGATAGTGTGTTAAGAAATCTGAAAGCGGTTCTGTGAAGGATCCCATGCCAGATACAGTTGGTCTTCCCAGAGGTTTATCCAAACTTTTGTGTATTTTTGGCAAGAGATATAAAGTTTGTATTTGTGGATCATGTACCATAAGTTGGTGCAACATGGACTCCTGTATAATACCTTCCTCAACTGCTAAATTCAGAAATGTGTCTAGCTCCTTCTTGAAATTGGGTGTACGGTCTACGGGCATGTGCATATAATGCTGAGGTTGGACAATTGGCCATTTCCTCTGCCAGATAATAATCTTTGTCCATTATAACAACAGCCCCACCCTTATCCGCAGGAGTAATCACAATGTTTGCATTATTTTTGAGTTCAGTGATGGCCTGTTGTTCCCCAACTGTAAGATTATGGTGCAACAAAGTAGAATCACAAAACCTGAAATTCAGAGCTTTGAGAACCGCCTGCTGAAAGACACCAACAAATTTATTCATAGAAGGCATGAATCCAGATTTATCAAACCTTAATTCTGTAGATCTTTGAAAGGATTCACTGGAACCAAAAACATTTTAAGATTTAATCTATGGCAAAAATCAAGAACATCATTCACAATTATATTTTTATCAATGACAAAACCAGGGACATAATTAAGACCCTTAATGAGCAATTTCTTTTGATTGTCAGTTAAGTGGACAGAGATGTTATGAATATTATAATCAATCTCTATTGCATTAGCAATGTTTGGAGAAGTCCCTCTATTGTACCTGCATTTGTGTTTCCTCCCATCCCTATGCCTGCTAACTCTAAAGGGTGGTCAATGCTTCTGGGTTTTTTAGGTGTAGGTGACGCCTGTGTGTTGGGATTGTCTGTGTCAGTGGCTGATGACTCGTCTCCAAAAGTGCTACTGGGCTGTGTAGCCATCCTCTTCAAGATAGATCTGGGTCTTTTTCTCCTGGAGTAGGTGTGAGTAGAATCCCCACCATCAGAAAATTTAACAAATCTTTGATGCTCAAAAGGCCTACCCCTCTGATAATCTGAAACGTCCCTATTAAATTTACGTATGTTTTTGTCTTTAATTTGTTTTTTAAAGGCTAATAAGTCCTTGGTCAATTTGTTAAAGAAATTAATATACGCAGGTAGTCCTTCAATTTTTTTCAAATCATTGCAAAATAGCTTAACTTCACCAACATTTTCATCAAACATACGCTCATAATAATTGGCTAGAATTTGTACAAAAGATAAAGAAGCATCTTTTTATGCTTCACGCCACTCTTTTGTCAGTGTTTCATCTATCCGACCAACCAGAGGCTGTATTTTCACCCTTAGTGCCCTAGGGGTAATATTTTTGCTGAGATAAGCCTTAAATAATTTAAGGGGCCAGACATTGGTGCGAGGGTTTTCATGCCTTTGCCCAAATTATGAAATAATTGATTGCTGCCATCAACTGAATCCTATTCTCAACATCCACATTGCTTTCATCATGAAGAGATGATCTAAATACACCAATATCATTCTTATCGGCACATAGGCCCAGTATTGAGTCTAGATTCATGACAATAAGCTTCACAATCACAAATCTGTCTAGTATGTAACCCCACAATAGTACCCCAAATCTGTGCACCTCAAAGTGAATACTCTTACAGGATCACTCTCCAGTATCAGCAAAAGATGGTGAACACTGACAAAGGATAATAATTTCAATGAGCAATGAAGATGTTGGTGAGTATTAAATAAATATATCCATAAACCAGGATCACCTGCCTATAATAAGTATAGATGCCTCAAAACCAATAAACAGTATGTTACAGTCCAAATCTTTAAATATTCCTACTGAACAGTAATGGCCCAATCTTAAATCATGTTTAATGACTGACCAGCCACATCAATGTATACCTAGGCAGAATATTGACAGTATATGCACTGCACAACAGAAATTATTAAAAAAGGGTGTGTATCCTAGAAGATATAGCTCTTGAAAATGTAAAGGACAGCCTGATAAGTATAAATTGTGACCAAATATGATAACATTAGTAGGTAACATCTCACAATTAACCATTGTATAGAATACACAAGAATAAAATTGTTAAACTAATTTCCTGAGGGGTAAAGGGATTCAGGAATGTGTAAAGAAATTTTTGGTATTATTGAAACACAATCTATGTACATAATAAGTCTCCCCAACTATGTAAACCAAGGTTTGAATTACCATGTAGCCAATGCAAGACCAGACGTTAGGTACCACATCTAAAATGGCCCCCAACTATAAATATACTCCAAGAGCTCCAAAAGAGCTAATGGAAATGGCAATATGTTCAAAGAAACCCCTATAGGCTATACAGGGCCTGCCAAAGATGTGTAATGCCCATCACACCCCAAAAGTCAAATGAATATTCCAAATGAAAATTGTGGTAACAGTAATACAGCAAACAACCAGCAAATGCATAGAACTAGTTCAGAAGACCAACACATAAAGATAAATTGTGTCCCAAATAAACCACAGCTATACCCACATAAAGTGAGACCATGTTATCGCTATCACCAAAATAGCCCGATATAAAAGTCAATTACAAGCCGAAACTTATGTCATAAACCCAATACAGTTTCTGTATGAGGTATGAAACGCCTATGTAGCTTGCAAGCTGACCGCGTTGTCACAACACACTAAAACAAACAAATAATGATGTTCCAAAGAATATTGAAGTAGTTCAAGTATGTAGAGCTATATACAGTTATCGTTGACAAACAAGCTCATTCGCAAATGAACAATATGGCAGCCATCATAGAAAGTGGAAGGGGAATACCCTGTAATGTCCAACAGTGAGCCATGCAAGTTCCTAATACAAAACTGTAACACCCAATACTGAAACCCGATTCATATTAGAGAATTAAAGTCCCCCTTTTGAAAAATAGTTATTGAGTCCACATACAATTAATTTTCTGTGATGGCTGTCATTCCAACCCTTTTCAAATATTAACGTAGCCCCTTGAATATAGAAAATGGCAGTCCTCACCACACTTGAATGACTGGGAGTCTCCCACTACAAAGTTAGTTCGGTTATAAATGCGACCAAAGGCTAATACTGTTCTTAGACATGTTAACAGTCTCAAAAAGACATTGTTGTTCCCATAATAAAGCCAAAAAAGCACTTCCAATATTGACAATGTCACACTGAAATGACAAGAAGCAAAAAAGACTTTACCAGTAGTAGAGCATGCTGTCTTATAGTATGCAAAATAGATGTAGTCCACCGAAATGTTACATAGCCCCCGGAATGTTACATAGCTGACACAAGCAAATAAACCACAGCCATAAATGTAATAGAAAGAGATATTGAGGTAAAGGCATTGCTCCTATTCCATAGCAATGGCAGCCAGTATCTCTAAAGAACCAAAGTCAAAATCATATCCACCGGAACATAAACAATCATCTCCAATCCTTCTAAAAGTCCAAAAGCAGAGCAAAAGACATCAAGGGAAGGCAGACATAATCCAAATAGGCTGAATATACTCAGCCAAAGATGCAGATAGTTCGCAACACACAGGCCAACAGTGGGGTAGAGCACCTAGTACAGAGACAGAAGCCCTTGCAAGTACGGCAGGTGCAAATGGCCAAAAACATGCAGAATCCAAACAAAAAGCCAGCACCAAGTGTTGTAGCAGAAACAGTTTTATTTCAACATAGCATCATACTGGTTTTGGCACACTTGCCTTCCTCAGTGAATAATAATGCTATAAAAACAAAATACTTATATACTAATAAAACCACACTTCCTATTGTGTCATTCTGCATGTTTTTGGTCATTTGCACCTGCCGTATGTGCGAGCGCTTCTCTCTCTGTACTAGGTGCTCTACCCCACTGTTGCCCTGTGTGTTGCGAACTATCTGCGTCTTTGGCTGAGTACATTCAGTCTATTTGGATTATGTCTGCCTTCCCTTGATGTCTTTTGCTCTTCTTTTGGACTTTTAGCAGGATTGGAGATGATCGTTTATGTTCCGGTGGAAATTATTATGACTTTGGTTCATTAGAGATGCTGGCCACCATTGCTATGGAATAGGAGCAATGCCTTTACCTCAATATCTCTTTCTATTACATTTATGGCTGTGGTTTATTTTTGGAACCTTCATGCTGGTGGTGATTTGCTTGTGTCAACAAGTGCGGGGGCTATGTAACATTTCGGTGGACTACATCTATTTTGGATACTATAAGACAGCATGCTCTACTACTGGTAAAGTCTCCATTACACTCTTTTTGTTTCTCGTCATTTCAGTGCGACATTGTCAATATTGAAAGTGCTTTTTTGGCTTTATTATGGGAACAACAATGTCTTTTTGAGACTGTTAACATGTCTAAGAACAGTATTAGCCTTTGGTCGCATTTATAACCGAACAAACTTTGTAGTGGGAGACTCCCAGTCATTCAAGTGTGGTGAGGACTGCCATTTTCTATATTCAAGGGGCTACATTAATATTTGAAAAGGGTTGGAATGACAGCCATCACAGAAAATTAATTGTATGTGGACTCAATAACTATTTTTCAAAAGGGGGACTTTAATTCTCTAATATGAATCGGGTTTCAGTATTGGGTGTTACAGTTTTGTATTAGGAACTTGCATGGCTCACTGTTGGACATTACAGGGTATTCCCCTTCCATTTTCTATGATGGCTGCCATACTGTTCATTTGCGAATGAGCTTGTTTGTCAACGATAACTGTATATAGCTCTACATACTTGAACTACTTCAATATTCTTTGGAACATCATTATTTGTTTGTTTTAGTGTGTTGTGACAACGCGGTCAGCTTGCAAGCTACATAGGCGTTTCATACCTCATACAGAAACTGTACTGAGTTTATGACATTAGCCATTAATAATTTGTGGTTTCGAGTTGTAATTGGCTTTTATATCAGGGCATTTTGGTGATAGCAATACCATGGTCTCACTTTATGTGGGTATAGCTGTGGTTTATTTGGGACACAATTTATCTTTATGTGTTGGTCTTTTGAACTAGTTCTATGCATTTGCTGGTTGTTTGCTGTATTACTGTTACCACAATTTTCATTTGGAATATTCATTTGACTTTTGGGCTATGATGGGCATTACACATCTTTGGCAGGCCCTGTATAGCCTATAGGGGTTTCTTTGAACATATTGCCATTTTCCTTAGCTCTTTTGGAGCTCTTGGAGTATATTTATGCTTGGGGGCCATTTTAGATGTGGTACCTAACTTCTGGTCTTGCACTGGCTACATGGTAATTCAAACCTTGGTTTATATAGTTGGGGAGACTTATTATGTACATAGATTGTGTTTCAATAATACCAAAAATTTTTTTACACATTGCTGAATCCCTTTACCCCTCAGGAAATTAGTTTAACAATTTTATTCTTGTGTATTCTATACAATGGTTAATTGTGAGATGTTACCTACTAATGTTATCATATTTCGTCACAATTTATACTTATCAGGCTGTCTTTTACATTTTCAAGAGCTATATCTTCTAGGGATACACTACCTTTTTTAATACTTTCTGTTGTACAGTGCATATACTGTCAACATTCTGCCTAGGTATATATTGGTGTGGCTTTTCAGTCATTATACATGATTTAAGATTGGGCCATTAATGTTCAGTGGGAATATTTAAAGATTTGGACCGTAACTTAATGTTTATTGGTTTTGAGGCGTCTATACTTAATATGGGCAGGTGATCCTGGTTTATGGATATGTTTATTTAATACTCACCAACATCTTCGTTTCTCATTGCAATTATTATCTTTTGTCAGTGTTCATCATATTTTGCTGATACTGGAGATTGACCCTGTAAGAGTATTCACTTTGAGGTGCACAGATTTGGGGTACTATTGTGGGGTTACATACTAGACAGATTTGTGAATGTGAAGCTTATTGTCATGGATCTAGACTCAATACTTCAGGGCCTATGTACCGATAAGAATGATATTGGTGTATTTGGATCATCTCTTCATGATGAAAGCATTTTGAATGTTGAGAATAGGGATTCAGTTGATGGCTGCAATCAATTATTTCATAATTTGGGCAAAGGCATGAAAACCCTACGTACCAATGTCTGGCACCTCAAATTATTTATGGCAAAAATATTACCCCTAGGGGACTAAGGGTGAAGATACAGCCTCTGGTTGGTCGGATAGATGAAACACTGACAAAGGAGTGGCGTGAAGTGCAACAGCAAGCTTCTTTATCTTTTGTACAAATTCTAGCTAATTATTATGAGCGTATGATTGATGAAAATGTTGGTGAAGTTAAGCTATTTTGCAATGATTTGAAAAAAATTGAAGGACTACCTGTGCATATTAATTGCTTTAACAAATTGACAAAGGACTTATTAGCCTTTGAAAAATAAATTAAACACAAAAAAATACGTAAATTTAATAGGGACATTTCAGATTATCAGAGGGGGTGGCCTTTTGAGCATCAAAGATTTGTTAAATTTTCAGATGGTGGTGATTCTACTCACACCTACTCCAGGAGAAAAAGACCCATATCTATCTTGAAGAGGATGGCCAGTTAGCCCAGAAGCACTTCTGGGGATGAGTCGTCAGCCAGTGACACAGACAATCCCAACACACAGGCCTCACCTACACCTAAAAAACATAGAAACATTGACCATCCTTTAGAGTTAGCAGGCATAGGGGTGGGAGGAAACACAAATGCAGGTACAATATAGGGGCTTCTCCAAACATTGCTAATGCAATAGAGTTTGATTATAAAATATAATTGTGAATGATGTTCTTGATTTTTGCCGTAGATTCAATCTTAAAATGTTTTTTTTGGTTCCAGTGAATCCTCTCAAAGATCTACAGAATTTAGGTTTGGTAAATCTGGATTCATGCCTCCTATGAATAAATTTGTTGGTGTCTTTCAGCAGGCGGTTCTCAAAGATTTACATTTCAGGTTGTGTGATTCTACTTTGTTGCACCATAATCTTACAGTTGGGGAACAACAGGCCATCACTAAACTCAAAAATAATGCAAACATTGTGATTACTCCTGCGGATAATGGTGGGGCTGTTGTTATAATGGACACAGATTATTATATGGCAGAGAGAAATGGCCAATTGTCCAACTGCCAGCATTATATGCACACGCCCGTAGACCCTACACCCAATTTCAAGAAGGAGCTAGACACATTTCTAAATTTAGCAGTTGAGGAAGGTATTATACAGGAGTCCATGTTGTGCCAACTTATGGTGCATGATCCACAAAAACAAACTTTATATCTCTTGCCAAAAATATACAAAAGTTTGGATAAACATCCGGGAAGACCAATTGTATCTGGCATGGGATCCTTGACAGGACCGCTTTTGGATTTCTTAACACACTATCTTAAACCTTTACTTAAACATGTACGAGCATGCATCCAGGATACCACTGAATTTCTTAGGATCATATCAGAAGCACAATTGGAATGAACATGGCTATTGTGTACACTGGATGTCAAGGTGCTCTATACTAACATTCCCCATTGGGCAGGACTATTGGCACTCCAATACTGGTTGGAGAAGGCTGATCTTTATTCAGCTGGATTTAACACCTTATTACGCTGTATGGCTGAACATGTGTTGACTAAGAATGTCTTTTATTTCAATGGGGAATGGTACTGGCAAACTAGAGGCACTGCAATGGGTGCTTCATTTGCCCCTATTTATGCTGATATATTTATGGGGTACCTTGAGGAACATCTAATATATGACATCACTCATAATTTATACATTAATGAGATGGACATCTGGAGGAGGTACCTTGATGATTTTTGGATGGTATGGCATGCTGACCAACAATACTTAGCTGAGTTTGTTCAGTACTTAAATGAAAACAAATGGGGTATTGAATTTACACTGACTTTTGACATGCACTGCATCAATTTTTTGGATGTTATAGTGTCTAAACAACAGGACGGGTCTCTCGCCACCAAGGTGTATAGGAAATATCCCCAGTATAACAACCTATTATATGCTACCAGTCTGCACCCACACCATACCAAATGCAACATTCTTAAATCCCAGTTTTTGCGTATCAGGAGGATTTGTTCTGAAAAGGAAGATTTTTGTCACCTTTCAACGTGATATGACACATAGGTTTCAGGTTAGGGGCTATCAACAATGGGACATTCAGGCTGCTAGTCAGTAGGCATCTGCTCAGGATAGATCACAGCTACTTTTATATAAACATAGGACTCATACAGGGGAATCACAACCATTTAGATTTATAACAACTTACGGTCGTAATATTAATCTTCTCAGGGATGTAGTGTCCAAACATTGGAATATTCTTATGACAAATGAAGAATTGAATCGTGTATTGGGGGATCAGTGTCTATTCTCATACCATAGGGGCAAAACGTTGGGCTCACATTTTGCACATTATAAGAAGTGTAGTAGTGGATTGTTCATGCGCCATAAACTGACTATTACAGAGGACAAACCTTTGGGGTCATTTCCATGTGGCCATTGTACCTTCTGTAAATATATATACAAATCTAAACAATTCACAAGCAAAGACTTGGGCAGAGTGTTTGATATACATTGTTTTGGGAACTGTGGATCAGACTGGGTGATATATCTAGCTACCTGCACCTGCTCGGCTTTCTATGTCAGGCAAACATCATGTCCCCTACAGATTTGGATGTTAGAACATTATAGTGACATCTGTAACAAATGGTTAAGTAATGCCTTATATAGACACAATACTTCCCACCCCATTGCCTAGTTTCATTTTACTGTGATTGATAAAATACAGGGAGACCGATCTAATAAATTAGGCTGACATTCTATTTTGAATAACAAAGAAAAATATTGGATTGTTAAATTAGGTGGTTTGTTTTCACCTATTTTAAATGACCATTTATAATACTGTTTCATATATTATGTTAATTAATTAATCTATGCTAATTGATTATACTAGAGGAAATGACACAATAGAAAGTGTGGTTTTATGAGTTTATAAGTATTTTGTTTTCATAGCATTGTTATTCACTGAGGAAGGCAAGTGTGCCAAATCCGGTATGATGCTATGTTGAAATAAAACACTTTCTGCTACAACACTTGGTGTTGGCTTTTCATTTGGATTCTGTAAAACAAATCCCACCATAGCAATATGACTACCCAAACTGGCATTAATTCAAGGAAAGGGATGTTTTTTGAACTTTTGCAGACCAAGATAAATGCCATAGGGCCAAAAACCAGTAGTCCTGCTAAGGACCTCCATGTTCCTACCCTTGGAAGCATCCATAAACAGATATAAGGCCTGAGAAGAATTCCGCTGGTGCTGCCAAAAGGAGACCCCATTGTAACCTGCTAAAAATTGGTGCCAAATGATAAGGTCAACCTTTACCTTCCTAGTCACCCTAACATGATGATGTTTTACACACCCACCTTTAACCTGGGTAACTTAATATACAATAAATGTTCTCCCAGAAGCTACAAGCCCTAAATGCAAAATTAAATAGGGCACTATCTGCATAATGATTGACCTACTAACCTTCTGTGCCATTAGGGACTTTTATAGTATGATGCTGGTAATGACAATCTTATGTGGGGTTAGCAAAAGCAAGATGCCTAGGAATCAACTTCCAGTCCTAGAAAGTGAGAGACGTGGCCAGGCCTAAAACCTTGTAACCCGCCAAAGGCACACAAAAGTCTTGGCAAAGATCCATGAAGTTTTGGAGGACTTCTTGAGCCCTGGAAAAAGCAGAACCCATCACCAAGAAGTCATATAGAGGTAGTCGACCTTTTGTGGTTTTGATAATGTGATATAAACCCAGGCAAAATACATTAGTCATCTAACATCCTAACCTACATCACTATATACCACTGAATATACTGACACCAATAGTTGGTATACCTTTTTTAAACACTGTTATTAAAAACACACATGCATTAATATAAAATAAAATAAACCATATTAACATTTTTCCCATTTAGACACATTATACATTACAGGTTCTATTTTTTATACCATTAATCTTGAAGTTAAAAATTACAAAAATCACTCAGTTCCTGCCTTCCATTAAACCTCACTCCTACTCCTGGACATTATTCTGCATGTATTAATGTACTATTCCCACAAATGCCATTTATTTCCATGTAATTTGCTCCTTCCATTTTTTTAAAGATCCCTCTTCTAGTTATTTTAGCTCTTTTGCAACATTCGTTACCTCAAACACAGTTGGTTTAAATTTTGATTTCCATTTTCTAGTAATTGCTTTCTGGCAGCCAACAGAATTAACTTAATAAGGCCTTACTATGTCTAAGTAATTCAGATCCCATATTCAAGCTCAAAATAATAATTTCAGTAATTACAGCCATTTGTTCCACCAAAATTTCTGACAGTGTTAAGTATCACCAACCACTGCTAGGTATATTTAACCAAAGAAAAAGGATAACCATATTCATAGGTTCATAGGTAGGTACTAGGCTATTAGCCCTAGGGCCTATATAGGCTTATAACCTGAGCTTTGGCCGGCTAAGATCTAGCAGTATTCAACTGTATGTATACGATAATTTAAGTACCTTTTATCTGCATTTTTTTCAAATAATACAGCATTTTAATTGATTTATTTGTGTTGCATTGAATATTAACTGAACTGGAAGTTTTGACTTTGTTTTTTCAGTTAGTGTTTGCTAGATTTTATTGTCTGTTAGAATTCCTGCATAGACAGTAATTGCAGTTGGTGGTAGTCTCATTCATTGATATCCTGTTACTGCCTATTTAAGTGGTACATTTTGGAATATTTTCTGCTTAAACCCTGAGCTTTGGCTAGCTAAGATCTGGACGTATAAGAGAATTTAAGTACCTATTATCTGGACTTTTTTCAAATAATACAGCATTTTAATTGATTTGTTTGTGTTGCATTGGATATTAACTGAACTGGAAGTTTTGACTTTGTTTTTTCAGTTAGTGTTTGCTAGATTGTATTGTCTGTTAGAATTCCTGCATAGACAGTAATTGCAGTCGGTGGTAGTCTCATTCATTGATATCCTGTTACTGCCTATTTAAGTGGTACATTTTGGAATATTTTCTGCTTAAAACCTGAGCTTTGGCTAGCTAAGATCTAGCTGTATTCAACTGGACATATAAGAGAATTTAAGTACCTATTATCTGCACTTTTTTCAAATAATACAGCATTTTAATTGATTTATTTGTGTTGCATTGAATATTAACTGAACTGGAATGTTTGACTCAGTTTTTTCAGTTAGTTCCCCACCCACCCTCCCTGGTTTTGTTTTGATGTTAATCTTGCTGGCTTTGAAACTGCTCACCACTATTGTAAATTTGTGTTTATATACTCCTTCTGGGCCCATCTTATTTGCTCATTCAACTGAGTGCAGTGAGATCATATTCTGATTTCAGGCACTCCTACTTTGTACAAAGAGAGCATCTGGGAAAGAAAAAAAATTTAAGCTTGTTTCTTGCCTTTCCTGTAAGTGGTATAGACTGTTTGCAGGCTTCTGAGCCCCCAAATCTTTCTGTGTTGAAGGGGAGCCTTATAGCTTAATTTAGTTTCTTAGAACTAGCCAGTTTTCTAGTTTCATCACTCAAATCTGTTTCTTTGAACTCACCACTTGTTCAGAACTCGTTGTAAGCACTAAATAAGCTGCAAATTACTATAGCATTCAGCTTTCCTCATTTGTCTAGAGGAAAGCAGTTTTTAGTACTTAATAAATAAGAACCTATCCAGGCATGTCTAAGGGCCAGCTCCCAGTGATTTCTCCTGTCTACCTGTTGAATCTGGGCATCTTGAGGCAATGCAGCAATTGCCTCATGTACACAGACAACCCTCTCCTCCAACCACCCAACACTACAACCTGTGAGAGATGCACTTATATAGCCAAACTGGAAGCAAAGCTCTCTTCACCAAAGACTGGACTAGACAGTCAAGAGGAGAAGGTAATTACTTAAACCACACCAAGCTCATCACATAATCCCTCAAAACCTACACCACCAAAACACATACATAGAAACACAAAACACGCACCTACATTCATGGAGGCTCTCAATAAAAACCTGCCCAAGCATCAGGGACCTCCAAAGCAGAAACGCAAGCAAACTCCACCCCCCCAACACAACCCAAATGACACATAGCCCACAAACTCAGTGTGCCATTCAACCACAGCCCATAAGGCATAACGTACCCAACACTCTAGTCATAGGTGACTCTATAGTCAAGCACACTGATGTTCCACTCACCAGGCTAAACAAGGAGAAAGTTACTGTCGGCTGCCTGTCAGGTGCCAGGATCCATCACATAATGCACGCACTCAGGTCACTCCATAACAAGTACAAATATAACACTGTCATTGTCCATGTTGGTGTGAATGACCTGAGATGTACCTCCCTGGACTACATGAAAAGAGACATGAAGAAGCTCTCTGATCTTGTAGCCCAGGCAGGTATGACCCTAGCCATGAGTAGCATCCTGCCATCACAATGATACCAGAGTACAAGGACAAAAGAATTGACTTCAACAATTGGCTAAGCTTCTGGTGCCATTCTAAGGGGATCCAGTATTTGTCTGCCTGGGATGACATGATCGACAGACCATGATGATTTGCCAGAGATGGCCTGCACCTGTCACCCTTGGGATTCTAGATACTGGCTAAGGCTCTTGCCTTTTTTAGGCAAGGTTCAAATGACAAATTCACCACCGTAACAGGTACAAGCAAGCAAAATCTGAGGGTAAAGCTACACAATTCTAGAAATCTAAACCTCAAAATGCACTCACTCGAGGCACTCCTTAAAATGGAGAACACTGACATCTGTGCAGTGACAGAGACCTGGTTCAAAGTTCCAGAGAGCACCCCTGCATTACCAGGCTATAATTCATACCACACCTTTTGGACACCTAACCCGGAATGAAGCACTAAAGGTGGAGGCGTGTCCAGATTCATTAAGGATATCCACACCTCCAGGTTAGTTGCACAGCATAATGCATCCGAGATTATCCAAGTGCAACTAACTCTGGGCAAGACCGCAATCCAAATTGTAGCTTGCTACAGACCCCCCCATCATGCCCCAGGATTCCCACTCCTCATTTATTGATACATTGGAAAGTATTAGGGTACAACCCAACACCCTAATAATGGGTGATTTCAACTGCCCCACCATTAACTGGGAAAACTACTCATGTACCAACTCTTTTGCTCAACATTTTCTGGAATTCATAAATTCCAACACCTTGGATCAACTTATTCACACCCCCACTAGGGGCAGCAATATCCTAGACCTGGTCATTACCAATATGGGCAACTGGTGTTCCACACCAGAGGTCAATTCCTCGTTGGTCAGATCCGACCACAAGCTGATCACCCTAGAGATCCACATCCCGCCCCCACCCCCAATTAGGGAAACCACCATAAAAAAACTTTTCCAAAGCCAACTTCATACTTCTTATGACAGAAGTGGCAAACTTCATGACACCCATGCAGACGGACAATAGAGGTACGACTGCTGAATCCTACACAAATGCACTTTATAAGCACTTACACGAGTGCATGGATCATGCTATCCGTAATAGAACCAAGATGCTATCCTTCAAAAAAAGGAAGTCAATCTGGTGGTCCCCTGTCATAAACAAACTCTACAACAGAAGAAAAAAACTGTTGCAAAAACGAGTAAAATCCCATGACTGGAGGAACTCCGTGGTCAACCTCAGTAAGAAGCAGAGATCCCTCATAAAATCCTCCAAAGCCAGTTACGAAAACAAAATTGCTACTGGCTCTAAAGACAACCACAAAGAATTCTATAGCTATGTCAAGAATCTCAATGGCAACTCTCAGATCTGCTCTGAGTTACAGCACAATGTCACTAAATATACAGAACCAACTGATATTGCCAATATCCTGGCAGATAGGTTCAATGCTAACTTTACCCCCCTCTCACCCCCTAGGGGGCCCATCTCTATACTGGAAGAATGCAAAGTTCCTGTAATCACGGCTGCACAGGTAAAAAACACACTCTCCAAAGCCAAGAACACAGCATCCATGGGACCTGACAATATCTCAGGCTGTGTTCTACATGAACTACAGAATGAACTGGCACCCTACCTAAGTACCATGTTCAATCATAGCCTCACCTCAGGCTTTGTGTCCACTGAATGGCGCACCGCGATGGTTATCCCACTCCACAAAGGGGAGCCATGTTGGACCCCAGGAACTATTAGCCTGACGAGCCTGGTCTGCAAGGCCATGGAATGTATCATCATGGAACTCATAAACAAAGACATTGGTAATCTCCATACTCTGGACCCTACCCAGTTTGAGTTTGTAAAAGGCCAGGGTACTTTTTTGGCTAGGCTTATAGGTTCATAGGTTCATCAGTAGGTACTAGGCTATTAGCCCTAGGGCCTATATAAGCCTAGCCAAAAATGTACCTTGGCTTTCGCAACCCAAGAAAATTATCTTCCTGTGCCCCTGTCAAGCAGAGCCACAGAAGTGATCCCAGGGGTGAATTTCCTATTTCCCATCCAATCATCAAGATTTTTCTTAGAGAGTGCTAATGAGGAGCTCTGTTTGACATAGATAGGTAGTCTGTTCCAGAGTATGGGAAGTCTCTTGGACAGGAATCTATCCCTCCAGCATGTTCTATTTATTGTGGTGACAAGGTTTAGGTCTCTAGAGCATGTAGCTCAGAGGGATTGGGATTTCTTTAAGTGGAGCATGTCCAACAGCTCTGGGTTTGACATAGTTTTGTATGTTAGGCAGAGATTGCCTCTGAGTAGGCGATATGTAATGGAGTAAAGCTGGAGTTTTTTGAGATGGTCTGCGTAGGGCATCTGTTTGAGGCCAGTAATCCTCTTTGTGAGGTATTTCTGTGGCCTTTCCAGTTGATGTAGATGTTTTGTGAGGTACATACCAAAAGGGGTGTTGTACTCTATAATGGGTCTAATGAGTGATGAGTAGAGGGGAACAATGACCTCTTTTTTTCTGGATGAGAAACCTTTTGTGATGAGGTGAGCCATGTAGAAGGATTTTCTGACCACTGTGGTGATGTGATTATCAAAGGAGAGACTACTGTCCACCTGTGTCCCAAGGTCTCTAATCACACTTTCAGAGTTAAGTAGACTACCACTTATGTGGTAGTTCATGGGTACAGAGTTTTTACCAAAGGGGATGACAATACACTTTTTGGCATTGAGCTTCAGGCCATTGCTTTGACACCAGGCATCTGTCTCAGTGTGGCCCTTTTGTAGTATGTCCACATCGTTAGGAGTTTCAATTATGGTTCCTAGTTTGCAGTCATCTGCAAACTTTGTTAACCAAAGACCTTCTGTGTTAGCCTGTACTTCAGAGAAGTAGATACCAAACAGGAGATGACCCAGGACTGAACCCTGTGCTGCTCCATTTGTCACTGGTCTGAAGTTGGATTTGGAGTCTGCTACTTTCACAGTGTGGGTTCTGTCCATGAGCCAGTTGGCAACCCATCTTGTGACATAGGGATTTATACCTAGTTTAGTGAGCTTATCTATAATTCCAGAGTGGGGTATGGTGTCGAAAGCCTTGGCGAGATCTAGATAAGCTGTGTGAACCACCTTTCCCTCATCTATGGCTTTGGTGACTGCTTCAAAGAAGTCAATCAGGTTTAGGAGACATGATCTGCCTTTTACAAATCTGAACTGGGTAGGGTCCAGAGTTTGGAGATTACCAATGTCTTTGTTTATGAGTTCCATGATGATACCTTCCATGGCCTTGCACACCAGGCTCGTCAGGCTAATGGGGCGATAGTTCCTGGGGTCCATCGTGGCTCCCTCTTTGTAGAGTGGGATAACTGTCGCTGTGCACCATTCGGTGGGCTCAAAGCCAAAGGTGAGGCTATGACTGAACATGGTACTTAGGTAGGGTGCCAGTTCATTCTGTAGTTCATGTAGAATGCAGCCTGGGATATTGTCAGGTTCTATGGATGCTGTGTTCTTGGTTTTGGAGAGTGTGTTTTTTACCTGTCCAGCCATGATTACAAGGAACTTTGCATTCTTCCGGTATAGAGATGGGCCCTTTAGGGGGTGAGAGGGGGTAAAGTTAGCACTGATGCCACAATGTTGGCAATATCAGTTGGTTCTGTATATTTAGTGCCATTGTGCTGTAACTCAGAGCAGATCTGAGTGTTGCCATTGAGATTCTTGACATAGCTATAGAATGCTTTGTGGTTGTCTTTAGAGTCAGTGGGAATTTTGTTTTTGTAACTAGCTTTGTAGGATTTTATGAGGGATCTCAGCTTCTTACTGAGGTTGACCAGGGAGTTCCTCCAGTCATGGGATTTTACTCTTGTTTGCAACAGTTTCTTTCTTCTGTTGTAGAGTTTGTTTATGGCAGAGGACCACCAGATTGGCTTCCTTTTTTTGGAGGATAGCATCTTGGTTTTATTAGGGATAGCATGATCCATGCACTCATGAACGTGCTTATAAAGTGCATTTCTGTAGGATTCAGCAGTCGTGCCTCTATTGTCCATCTGCATGGATGTCATGAAGTTTGCCACTTCTGTCTTAAGAAGTGTGAAGTTGGCTTTGGAAAAGTTTTTTACGGTGGTTTCCCTAATTGGGGGTAGGGGCAGGATGTGGATGTCTAAGGTGATTAGCTTGTGCTCAGATATGACCAATGAGGAGTTGACCTCTGGTGTGGAACACCAGTTGCCCATGTTGTGTAATGACCAGGTCTAGGATATTGCTGCCCTTGGTGGGGGTGTGAATAAGTTGATCCAAGGCATTGGAATTTATGAATTCCAGAAAATGTTGAGCAAAAGAGTTGGTACATGAGTAGTTTTCCCAGTTAATGGTGAAGCAGTTCAAATCACCCATTATTAGGGTTTTGGGTTGTACCCTAATACTTTCCAGTGCATCAAGAAATGAGGAGTGGGAATCCTGGGGCATGGTGGGGGTGTAGAGCAAGCTACAATTTAGATTGTGGTCTTGCCCAGAGTTAGTTGCACTTGGATAATCTCGGATGCATTATGCTGTGCAACTAGCCTGGAGGTGTGGATATCCTTAATGAATATGGACACGCCTCCACCTTTAGTGCTTCGTTCCAGGTTAGGTGGCCGAAAGCTGTGGTATGAATTATATTAAACCACCAAGAAGGAAAAATAGTCCAGGAAACGACTCGGCCAGTATATCCAAAGAATTTATTTTATAGTACCAACAATTGATGTTCTCCAGCGCCTCGGCATAAGCCTTTTAACAGAGTATAACAAAACCCATTCTCATTCCTTTATATAGTAAAAAAACTATTCTAATAAAACAATTAAAAAAACACTTAATTACAGCAGCCATTTCCAATCAAGCTCTCTATTTAACCCCTTAGGGTGTAAAGTGTCAAATTTTAAAATAAACAGTGCTTCTTTCTATTGTAGTTTATTCTTCTAGCACATACCTTTCACACAATGTACTTTTTCCAAAATTGTGCCTGTTAAATTTTTACCATCACTGTTATGATATTTTTTAAAATGAAAGCCTAAAGGGCTTTCTACCTTTTCATTTTTAATATTTCTTAAATGTTCTAAGAACCTGACTCGAAAACTTCTTTTTGATTCACCTATGTAAAATAAATTGCATTCACATTTGAGTACATATACAATACCCTCTGTATTACAACTAAAATTACCATTCACATTAAATTTCTTTCCATTTATACAGTCAAAAGAATTTACTGTTTGGTTACATATACTACAATGACCACATGCTTTAAAACCATAATCAGAAATACATTTAGTTAGACTGGCAGCAGAACAAATAAAATAAGCATGAACTAGCATATCTTTAATACTTTTTCCACGTCTATAAGACACCATAGGTTTTTGAGGTAACAATTCACCCAAGCATGGATCTTGTAACAAATGTGTCCAATAAAACATAACAATTTCTACTAATTTCTCTGTATATGTTCCATATGTTGTAACAAAAAACATTTTACCCACTTGTTGATTATTCACATTTTTATCTGATTTAGCCCTATATTTTACTTGTTTATGAATCTGATTATTAAAATTCAAATTATTTTTAGCTTGTTCTACACTTTCTACACTATAACCTCTTTTGATAAATTTCTGACAAGTCAACTCAATTTCTAATTCTTTTTGTTGTTCATCACTAGTTAATCTTGAAATTCGCAATAATTCATTATAGGGAAGTGCTGATATTAAGTGTGGAGGATGGCAACTAGTCCCATTAATGAAATTATTCACACCTTCAAATTTATGATGTACTGATGTTACTACCTTATTACCTCTAACATGCAAATTTACATCCAAAAATGTAACTTTATCTCCCCACTGAGCTCCATCAAACTTTATAGCAAAATTATTACAGTCTAGATCATGAATAAAATTATGTACATCTAAACTACCCCCTTCACATAGAAAGATTAAATCATCTATGTAACGATAATATTCTATTACATGACTTCTGAAAAAGCACATTCTATACAGAAATTTGGTTTCAAAATAACCCATAAATAGATTTGCATATACTGGAGTGAAAACTGCTCCCATCGCTGTGCCTTTAATTTGTTGATAAAGAATTTCATTAAATTCAAAAAAAATATTTTTAAGACAAAACGGTATTAAATCAACTGTATAATAAGTAAGTGGAGTTTCACCCAAATGAAATTTAAGAGCTTCCACCCCTAATTCATGTGTAATATTAGTATACAAATTTTTAACATCTACTACTATCCAGTACCTATTTTCATTCCACTGAATTTTATTAATTTTCTCCAGAAAGTCAAAGGTGTCTCTAATATAGGAAGACAACTGCACAACCTTTGGTAAAAGTAATTCATGCAACACAATTCCTATATTATGAAGAAAATAGTTGCAAGCAGACACTATAGGATGACCCGGGGGATTATATCTATCTTTATGTAGTTTAGGAAGACAATAAAATTTGGCCATAGTACAATTTTCTATGGAAAATTTCCTCTCTATGTCTTTTTTGGTAAAATAGCCAAGTCTATACCCCCTATTTATTAGTTCATTATATGCTGACAAGGCTGTTTCATATTCCTTCCATATAGCAATTCTATATACTTCCTCATTATTTAAATTATCCATACACATCTTATAATACTGTTCTACTGTCATTATAACTAACTTATTGCCTTTATCTGAGGGCTTAAATATAATATCTTTTCTACATCTCATCTTCGTTAAAGCCTCCCATTCATTTTTAGTTAGATTATAAGACACTTTTTCCTTTTTTTTTAAAATATCCTGCATAGAATAATTCACTATGCTGGAAAAACATTTCACTGCCTCATTAGTAAAAGGAGGTATATAGTTACTTTTTATGCTAATCCCATCTGTTGGTAATAAACAGTAAGCATTCACAGTTTCATCATTCTCAAAAAAAGAATCACAAGAAAAAAATTTCCATAGAAGTTGTCTCATTCAAAGAATCATCCATATCAAAGGAATTAGTTACTTGTACATTTTTTTCTTTTGACTTTGAAAAAAAGCACAAAAGATGTAACTTTCTTACTAACTTAAAAACATCTATTTTAAATGTATGCATATTAGAAACAACAGTAGGAATAAACTTAATGCCACAATTTAATACTGCTATTTCAGTATCTGAAAAAGAACTGCCAGCTAAATTAAAAACATACTGTTCATCTAATCTGTCATTAACACCATTAGTTTTAAGAAAGTTAATACCATCTTTTCCTTTTCCCCTGTTGATTCTGTTGTTGCCTGCCCCACGTCGTATCTGCTTGTCCCCTTTTCTGACCTCTCTCACTTGTATTGGGTCTGTTATAAAAATGTTCATACATATATTCACTTTTTTGAGCTGGAGGAAGTGAAGGAAAGTCTGCATTTTCATCCGACCATTCTCCTGAAGCTTCTGTTGCTTCAGATGAAGCAAACGAGACACCATGTTTTTTCTTTACCATTCTTTTACCAGAGAACCCACCCATGTTTTTCAGATGGTTTTTATTGGTAAAAGCAGTCTTATTTGCATAATCCCTCAGATCTCTCTGCAATTTGTGTATTTTTCTGTCAATCAAGTGTGGTATGAATTATAGCCTGGTAATGCAGGGGTGCTCTCTGGAGCTTTGAACCAGGTCTCTGTCACTGCACAGATGTCGATGTTTTCCATTTTAAGGAGTGCCTTGAGTGAGTGCATTTTTAGGTTTAGACTTCTAGCATTGAGTAGCATTACCCTCAGATTTTGCTTGCTTGTACCTGTTATGGTGGTGAATATGTCATTTGAACCTTGCCTAAAAAAGGCATTATAGGGGTGGCAAGAGCCTTAGCCAGTATCCGGAATCCCAAGGGTGACAGGTGCACTTTATCTCTGGCAAAGCCTCATGGTCTGTCAATCATGTTGTCACAGGCAGACAAATACTGGATCCCCTTAGAATGACACCAGAAGCTTAGCCAATTGTTGAATTCAATCATTTTGTCCTTGTACTGTGGTATCATTCTGGGTGATGACACTATGCTACTCAGGTCTAGGGTCATACCTGCCTGGCCTACAAGATCGGAGAGCTCCTCCATGTCTCTTTTCATGTAGACCAGGGAGGTACGTCTCAGGTCATTCACACCAACATGGACAATGACAGTGTCATATTTGTACTTGTTGTGGAGTGACCTGAGTGCTTACATTATGTGATGGATCCTGGCACCTGAAAGGCAGCTGACAGTAACTTTCTCCTTGTTTAGCCAGGTGTGTGGAACATCAGTGTGCCTGACTATAGAGTCACCTATGACTAAAGTGTTGGGTACGTTATGCCTTATGGGCCGTGGTTGAGTGGCACACTGAGTTTGTGGGCTATGTGTCATTTGGGTTGTGTTGGGGGTGGAGTTTGCTTGTGTTTCTGCTTTGGAGGTCCCTGATGCTTGGGCAGGTTTTTATTGAGTGCCTCCGTAGGTGTGTATTTTGTGTTTCTATGTTTGTGTTTTGGTGGTGTAGATTTTGAGGGACTATGTGATGAGTGTGGTGTGGTGCAAGTGTTTATCTTCTCCTCTTGACTGTCTAGTCCAGTCTTGGGTGAAGAGAGCTTTGCTTCCAGTTTGGCTATATAAGTGCATCTCTCACAGGTTGTAGTGTTGGGTGGTAGGAGGAGAGGGTTGTCTGTGTACATGAGGCAATTGCTGCATTGCCCCAAGATGCCCAGATTCATCAGGTACACAGGAGAAACCACCAGGAGCTGACACTTAGACATTGCCTGGATTGGTGCTTATTTATTAAGTACTAAAAACTGCTTTTCTCTAGACAAGTGAGGAACGTTGAGTGCTGTAGTAATTTGCAGCTTATTTAGTGCTTACAACGAGTTCTGAACAAGAGCTGAGTTCAAAAATACAGATTTGAGTGATGAAACGAGAAAACTGACTAGTTATAAGAAACAAAATTAAGCTAGATGGCTTCCCTCCAACACATAAAGGCTTGGGGGCTCAGAAGCCTACAAACAGTCTAGACCACTTACAGGAAAGAAAGGATACAAGCTCAATTTTTTTTTCTTTCCCAGATGCTCACTTTGTACACAGTAGGAGTGCCGCCTGAAATCAGAATATGATCTCACTGCACTCAGTTGAGTGCGCAAATGAGATGGGCCCAGAAGGAGTATCCAAACACAAATTTACAAGAAGGACGGGTAGTTTCAAAGCCACCAAGATGAACACCAAAACAAAACCAGGGAGGGTAGGTGGAGAACTAACTGAAAAAACCGAGTCAAAACTTCCAGTTCAGTTAATATTCAATGCAACACAAATAAATCAATTAAAATGCTGTATTATTTGAAAAAAGTGCAGATAAAAGGTACTTAAATTATTTTATTCATCCAGTTGAATACAGCTAGATCTTAGCCGGCCAAAGCTGAGGTTTTAAGCAGAAAATATTCCAAAATGTAGCACTTAAATAGGCAGTAACAGGATATAAATGAATGAGACTACCCCCGACTACAATTACTGTCTATGCAGGAATTCTAACAGGCAACAAAATCTAGCAAACACTAACTGAAACAACAGAGTCAAAACTTCCAGTTCAGTTAATATTCAATGCAACACAGATCAATCAATTAAAATGCTGTATTATTTGAAAAAAGTGCAGATAAACGGTACTTAAATTCTGTTATACATCCAGTTGAATACAGCTAGATCTTAGCAGGCCACAGCTCAGGTTTTAAGCAGAAAATATTCCAAAATGTACCACTTAAATAGGCAGTAAAAAGATATCAATGAATATGATTACCCCCGACTGCAATTACGTCTATGCAGGAATTCTAAAAGGCAATAAAATCTAGCAAACACTAACTGAAAAAACAGAGTCAAAACTTCCAGTTCAGTTAATAACAATGCAACACAAATAAATAATTAGAATGCTGTATTATTTGAAAAAAGTGCAGATGAAAGGTACTTAAATTCTATTATACCTCCAGTTGAATACAACTAGATCTTAGCCGGCCAATGCTCAGGTTTTAAGCAGAAAATATTCCAAAATGTACCACTTAAATAGGGAGTAACAGGATATCAATGAATGAAACTATCCCCGACTGCAATTACTGTCTATGCAGGAATTCTAACAGGGAATAAAATCTAGCAAACACTAACTGAAAAAAAACAGAGTCAAAACTTCCTGTTCAGTTAATATTCAATGCAACACATCATCATCTTCTTTCAGCTTCTCCCATTAGGGGTCACCACATTGGAACCTCTGTTTCCATTTCATCCTGTCCTCTGCATCTTGCTCTGTCACAATAACCACCTGCATGTCCACTCTCACCATATTCATAAACCTTATCTTAGGCCTTCCCCTTTTCCTGTTACCTGGTAGCTTAATCCTTAACATATTTTTCCCAATATACTCAGCATCCCTCCTCAGCGCATGTCCAAACCAATGTAATCTTGCCTCTCTGGCTTTGTCTCCAAACCTTCCAACCTGGGCTGACCTTCTAATTTACTTATTCTTAATCCTGTCCACCCTCGTCACACCGAGTGCAAATCTTAACATCTTTAACTCTGACACATCCAGCTCAAACTCCTACCTTTTTGTCAATGCCACTGTCTCCAACCCATATAACATAGCTGGTGTCACTACCCTCTTGTAGACCTATCCTTTCACTCTTACTGGTACTCGAAAACACTCCTGACACTCTTCTCCACCCACTCCATCATGCCTGTACTCTCTTCTTCACCTCTCTTCCACACTCATCATTGCTCTGAACTATTGATCCCAAGTATGTAAACTCATCCACCTTCGCCACCTCTACTCCTTGCATCCTCACCATTCCTTTATCCTCCCTCTCATTCACTCACATATATTCTAAGTCCTTTTTACCTTCATTTGTTTTCTCTCTAGAGCATATCTCCATCTCTTCAGGGTCTGCTCCACCTGTTCCCTACTCTCACTACAGATCACAATGTCATCTGCAAACAACAAATAAATCAACTAAAATGCTGTATTATTTGAAAAAAGTGCAGATAAAAGCTACTTAAATTCTCTTATACGTCCAGTTGAATACAGCTATATCTTAGCTGGACAAAGCTCAGATTTTAAGCAGAAAATATTCCAAAATATACCACTTAAATAGGCAGTAACAGGATATCAATGAATGAGACTACCTCCAACTGCAGTTACTGTCTATGCAGGAATTCTAACAGGCAATAAAATCTAGCAAATACTAACTGAAAAAAACAGAGTCAAAACTTCCAGTTCAGTTAATATTCAATGCAACAGAAATAAATCAATTAAAATGATGTATTATTTGAAAAAAAGTGAGATAAAAGGTACTTAAATCCTCTTATATGTCCAGTTGAATACAGGTAGAGCTTAGCCGGCCAACGCCCAGGTTTAAGCAGAAAATATTGCAAAATTTACCACTTAAATAGGCAGTAGCAGGATATCAATGAATGAGACTACCCCCTACTGCAATTACGGTCTATGCAGGAATTCTAACAGGCAATAAAATCTAGCATACACTAACTGAAAAAAAACTTCCAGCTCAGTTAATATTTGATGCAACACAAATAAATGAATTAAAATGCTGTGTTATTTGAAAAAAAGTACAGATAAAAGGTACTTAAATTCTCTTATATGTCCAGTCGAATACAGCTAGTTCTTACCCATACAAAGCTCAGGTTTTAAGCAAAAAATATTCCAAAATGTACCACTTAAATAGGCAGTAACAGAATATCAATGAATGAGACTTCCCCTGACTGCAATTATTGTCTATGCAGGAATTCTAACAGGCAATAAAATCTAGCAAGCACCAACTGAAAAAGCAGAGTCAAAACTTTTTGTTCAGTTAATATTCAATGCAACACATCGTCATCTTATTTCGGCTGTTCCCGTTAGGGGTCACCACATCGGATCATCCGTTTCCATTTCTTCCTGTCCTCTGCATCTTGCTTTGTCACACCAACCACCTGCATTTCCTCTCTCCACATCCATAAACCTTATCTTAGGCCTTCCTCTTTTCCTGTTACCTGGTAGCTTCATCCTTAGCATCTTTTTCCCAATATACTCAGCATCCCTCCTCAGCATATGTCCAAACCAACGTAATCTTGACTCTCTGGCTTTGTCTCCAAACCTTCCAACTTCGGCTGACCATCTAATATACTTATTCCTAATCCTCTCCACCCTCATCACACCAAGTGCAAATCTTAACATATTTATTTCTGCCACATCCAGCTCAAACTCCTGCCTTTTTGTCAATGTCACTGTCTCCAACGCATATAACATAGCTGGTCTCACTACCCTCTTGTAGACCTTCCCTTTCACTCTTACTGGTACTCGACCGTCATAAACACTCCTGACACTCTTCTCCACCCACTCCATCCTGCCTGTACTCTATTCTTCACCGCTCTTCCATACTCATCATTACTCTGAACTATTGATCCCAAGTATTTAAACTCATTCACCTTCGCCACCTCTACTCCTTGCATCCTCACCATTCCTTTATCCTCCCTCTCATTCACTCACATATATTCTAAGTCCTTTTTACTTTCATTCATTTTCTCTTTAGAGCATATTTCCATCTCTTAAGGGTCTGCTCCACCTGTTCCCTACTCTAACTACAGATCACAATGTCATCTGCAAACAACAAATAAATCAACTAAAATGCTGTATTATTTGAAAAAAGTGCAGATACAAGGTACTTAAATTCTCTTATACGTCCAGTTTAATACAGCTATATCTTAGCCGGACAAAGCTCAGAATTTAAGCAGAAAATATTCCAAAATGTACCACTTAAATAGCCAGTAACAGGATATCAATGAATGAGACTACCTCCAACTGCAGTTACTGTCTATGCAGGAATTCTAACAGGCAATAAAATCTAGGAAATACTAACTGAAAAAACAGAGTCAAAACTTCCAGTTCAGTTAATATTCAATGCAACACAAATAAATCAATTAAAATGCTGTATTATTTGAAAAAAGTGCAGATAAAAGGTACTTAAATTCTCTTATACATCCAGTTTAATACAGCTATATCTTAGCCGGACAAAGCACAGAATTTAAGCAGAAAATATTCCAAAATGTACCACTTAAATAGGCAGTAACAGAATATCAATGAATGAGACTACTTCCAACTGCAATTACTGTCTATGCAGGAATTCTAACAGGCAATAAAATCTAGCATACACTAACTGAAAAAAACAGAGTCATAACTTCCAGCTCAGTTAATATTTAATGCAACACAAAAGAATTAAAATGCTGTGTTATTTGAAAAAGTACAGATAAAAGGTACTTAGATTCTCTTATATGTCCAGCTGAATAAAGCTAGATCTTAGCCGCTCAAAGCTCAGGTTTTAAGCAGAAAATATTGCAAAATGTACCACTTAATAGGCAGTAAAAGGATATCAATGAATGAGACTACCCCCAACTGCAATTACTGTCTATGCAGGAATTCTAATGGGCAATAAAATCTAGCAAGCACTAACTGAAAAAAACAGAGTCAAAACATCCAGTTCAGTTAATATTCAATGCAACACAAATAAATCAGTTAAAATGCTGTATTATTTGAAAAAAAGTGCAGATAAAAGGTACTTAAATTCTATTATAAGTCCTGTCGAATACAGCTAGTTCTTACCCGTACAAAGCTCAGGTTTTAAGAAGAAAATATTCAAAATGTACCACTTAAATAGGCAGTAACAGGATATCAATGAATGAGACTACCCCTGACTGCAGTTACTGTCTATGCAGGAATTCTAACAGGTGATAAAATCTAGCAAGCACTAACTGAAAAAAACAAAGTCAAAACTTCTTCTTCAGTTAATATTCAATGCAACACATCATCATCTTATTTCGGCTGTTCCCGTTAGGGGTCTCCACATCAGATCATCTGTTTCCATTTCTTCCTGTCCTCTGAATCTTGCTTTGTCACACCAACCACCTGTATTTCCTCTCTCACCACATCCATAAACCTTATCTTAGGCCTTCCTCTTTTCCTGTTACCTGGTAGCTTCATCCTTAGCATCTTTTTCCCGATATACTCAGCATCCCTCCTCAGCATATGTCCAAACCAATGTAATCTTGCCTCTCTGGCTTTGTCTCCCAACCTTCCAACCTCGGCAGACCATCTAATATACTTATTCCTAATCCTGTCCACCCTCATCACACCAAGTGCAAACCTTAACATCTTTATTTCTGCCACATCTAGCTCAAACTCCTGCCTTTTTGTCAATGCCACTGTCTCCAACATATATAACATAGCTGGTCTCACTACCCTCATGTCGACCTTCCCTTTCACTCTTACTGATACTCGACTGTCATAAAACACTCCTGACACTCTTCTCCACCCATTCCATCCTGCCTGTACTCTCTTCTTCACCTTTCTTCCACACTCACCATTACTCTGAACTATTGATCCCAAGTATTTAAACTCATCCACCTTCACCACCTCTACTCCTTGCATCCTCACCATTCCTCTATCCTCCCTCTCATTCACACACATATATTCTGTCTTAGTCCTGCTGACCTTCATTTGTCTTCTCTCTAGAGCATATCTCCATCTCTTCAGGGTCTCCTCCACTTGTTCCCTACTCTCACTACAGAACAAAATGTCATCTACAAACAACAAATAAATCAATTAAAATGATGTACTATTTGAAAAAAATGCAGATAAAAGGTACTTAAATTCTCTTATACGTCCAGTTGAATACAGCTATATCTTAGCCAGCCAAACCTCAGGTTTTTAGCAGAAAATATTACAAAATGTACCACTTAAATAGGCAGTAACAGGATATCAATGAATGAGACTACCCCCGACTGCAATTACTGTCTATGCAGGAATTCTAACAGGTGATAAAATCTAGCAAACAATAACTGAAAAAACAGAGTCAAAACTTCCAGTTCAGTTAATATTCACTGCAACACAAATAAATCAATTAAAATGCTGTGTTATTTAAAAAAAACCTGCAGATAAAAGGTACTTAAATTATCTTATATGTCCAGAGTTATACAGCTAGATCTTAGCTTTCCAAAGCTCATGTTTTAAGCAGGAAATATTCCATAATGTACCACTTAAATAGGCAGTAACAGGATATTAATGAATGAGACTACCCCCGACTGTAATTACAGTCTATGCAGGACTTCTAACGGGCAATAAAATCTTGCAAACACTAACTGAAAAAACAGAGTCAAAACTTCCAGTTCAGTTAATATTCAATGCAGCACAAATAAATCAATTAAAATGCTGTATTATTTGAAAAAACTGCAGATAAAAGGTACTTAAATTCTCTTATACGTCCAGTTGATACAGCTAGATTTTAGCTGCCAAAGCTCAGGATTTAAGTAGAAAATATTCCAAAATGTACCACTTGAATAAGCAGTAACAGGATATTAATGAATGAGACTACCCCCGACTGCAATTACAGTCTATGCAGGACTTCTAATGGGCAATAAAATCTAGCAAACACTAACTGAAAAAACAGAGTCAAAACTTCCAGTTCAGTTAATAGTCAAAGCAACACAAATAAATCAATTAAAATGCTGTATTATTTGAAAAAAGTGCAGATAAAAGGTACTTAAATTCTGTTATACGTCCAGTTGAATACAACTTGATCTTAGCCGGCCAAAGCTCAGGTTTTAAGCAGAAAATATTCCAAAATGAACCACTTAAATAGGCAGTAACAGGATATCAATGAATGAGACTACCCCTGACTGCAGTTACTGTCTATGCAGGAATTCTAACAGGCAATAAAATCTAGCAATAATTAACTGAAAAATACAGAGTCAAAACTTCTTCTTCAATTAATATTCAATGCAACACATCATCATCTTATTTCGACTGTTCCCGTTAGGGGTCTCCACATCAGATCATCTGTTTCCATTTCTTCCTGTCCTCTGCATCTTGCTTTGTCACACCACCTGCATTTCCTCTCTCATCACATCCATAAACCTTATCTTAGGCCTTCCTCTTTTACTGTTACCTGGTAGCTTCGTCCTTAGCATCTTTTTCCCGATATACTCAGCATCCCTCCTCAGCATATGTCCAAACCAATGTAATCTTGCCTCTCTGGCTTTGTCTCCCAACCTTCCAACCTCGGCTGACCATCTAATATACTTATTCCTAAAACTGTCCACCCTCATCACACCAAGTGCAAATCTTAACATCTTTATTTCTGCCACATCCAGCTCAAACTCCTGCCTTTTTGTCAATGCCACTGTCTCCAACATATATAACATAGCTGGTCTCACTACCCTCATGTCGACCTTCCCTTTCACTCTTACTGGTACTCGACTGTCATAAAACACTCCTGACACTCTTCTCCACCCACTCCATCCTGCCTGTACTCTCTTCTTCACCTCTCTTCCACACTCACCATTACTCTGAACTATTGATCCCAAGTATTTAAACTCATCCACCTTCACCACCTCTACTCCTTGCATCCTCACCATTCCTCTATCCTCCCTCTCATTCATGCACATATAGTTTGTCTTAGTCCTGCTGACCTTCATTTGTCTTCTCTCTCGAGCATATCTCCATCTCTTCAGGGTATCCTCCACCTGTTCCCTACTCTCACTACAAATCAAAATGTCATCTGCAAACAACAAATAAATCAATTAAAATGCTGTATTATTTGAAAAATGCAGATAAAAGGTACATAAATTCTCTTATACATCCAGTTGAATACAGCTATATCTTAGCCGGCCAAAGCTAAGGTTTTAAGCAGAAAACGTTACAAAATGTACCACTTAAATAGGCAGTAACAGGATATCAATGAGTGAGACTACCCCCGATTGCAATTACTGTCAATGCAGGAATTCTAACAGGCGATAAAATCTAGCAAACAATAACTGAAAAAACAGAGTCAAAACTTCCAGTTCAGTTAATATTCACTGCAACACAAATAAATCAATTAAAATGCTGTATTATTTAAAAAAAACCTGCAGATAAAATGTACTTAAATTCTCTTATAGGTCCAAAGTTATACAGCTAGATCTTAGCTGACCAAAGCTCAGGTTTTAAGCAGAAAACATTACAAAATGTACCACTTAAATAGGCAGTAACAGGATATTAATGAATGAGACTACCCCCGACTGCAATTACAGTCTATGCAGGACTTCTAACGGGCAATAAAATCTAGCAAACACTAACTGAAAAAAACAGAGTCAAAACTTCCAGTTCAGTTAATATTCAATGCAACACAAATAAATCAATTAAAATGCTGTATTATTTGAAAAAACTACAGATAAAAGGTACTTAAATTCTCTTATATGTCCAGTTGATACAGCTAGATTTTTGCTGCCAAAGCTCAGGTTTTAAGTAGAAAATATTCCAAAATGTACCACTTGAATAAGCAGTAACAGAATATCAATGAATTTGACTACCCCTGACTGCAATTACTGTCTATGCAGGAATTCCCATCAGGCAATAAAATCTAGCAAACACTAACTGAAAAAAAGAGTCAAAACTTCCAGTTCAGTTAATAGTCAAAGCAACACAAATAAATCAATTAAAATGCTGTATTATTTGAAGAAAGTGCAGATAAAAGGTACTTAAATTCTATTATACGTCCAGTTGAATACAACTAGATCATAGCAGGCCAAAACTCAGGTTTTAAGCAGAAAATATTCCAAAATGTACCACTTAAATAGGCAGTAACAGGATATCAATAAATGAGACTATCCCCGACTGCAATTACTCTCTATGCAGGAATTCTAACAGGGAATAAAATCTAGCAAACACTAACTGAAAAAACAGAGTCAAAACTTCCAGTTCAGTTAATATTCAAGGCAACACAAATAAATCAGTTAAAATGCTGTATTACTTGAAAAAAGTGCAGATAAAAGATACTTAAATTCTCTTATATGTGCAGTTGAATACAGCTAGTACTTAGCCGGCCAAAGCTCAGGTTTTAAGAAGAAAATATTCCAAAATGTAACACTTAAATAGGCAGTAACAGGATATCAATGAATGAGACTACCCCAGTCTGCACTTACTGTCTATGCAGGAATTCTAACAGGCAATAAAATATAGCAAACACTAACTGAAAAAACAGAGTCAAAACTTCCTGTTCAGTTGATATTCAATGCAACACATCATCATCTTCTTTCAGCTTCTCCCATTAGGGGTCACCACATCGGAACATCTGTTTCCATTTCTTCCTGTCCTCTGCATCTTGCTCTGTCACACCAACCACCTGCATGTCCACTCTCACCACATCCATAAACCTTATCTTCGGCCTTCCCCTTTTCCTTTTACCTGGTAGCTTAATCCTTAGCATATTTTTTCCAATATACTCAGCATCCCTCCTCAGCGCATGTCCAAACCAATGTAATCTTGCCTCTCTGGCTTTATCTCCAAACCTTCCAACCTTGGCTGACCCTCTAATTTACTTATTCCTAATCCTGTCCACCCTCATCACACCGAGTGCAAATCTTAACATCTTTAACTCTGACACATCCAGCTCAAACTCCTGTCTTTTTGTCAATGCCACTGTCTCCAACCCATATAACATATCTGGTGTCACTACCCTCTTGTAGACCTACCCTTTCACTCTTACTGGTACTCGACTGTCATAAAACACTCCTGACACTCTTCTCCACCTGCTCCATCATGCCTGTACTCTCTTCTTCACCTCTCTGCCACACTCATCATTACTCTGAACTATTGACCCCAAGTTTTTAAACTCATCCACCTTCACCACCTCTACTCCTTGCATCCTCACCATTCCTCTATCCTCCCTCTCATTCACACACATATATTCTGTCTTAGTCCTGCTGACCTTCATTTGTCTTCTCTCTAGAGCATATCTCCATCTCTTCAGGGTCTCCTCCACTTGTTCCCTACTCTTACTACAGATCAAAATGTCATCTACAAACAACAAATAAATCAATTAAAATGCTGTATTATTTGAAAAAAATGCAGATAAAAGGTAC
>NC_056725.1:1849256499-1849323525 GCF_019279795.1 Protopterus annectens | reverse complement strand
CCCTTCGGGTTTAAAAAAAAATTAAAAAATTGCAAAAAAACCCAAAACAAATAAATCAATTAAAATGCTGTATTATTTGAAAAAAGTGCAAATAAAAAGTACTTAAATTCTATTATATGTCCAGTCGAATACAGCTTTTTCTTAGATGGCCAAAGTTCAGGTTTTAAGCATAAAATTTTCCAAAATGTACCACTTAAATAGGCAGTAGCAGGATATCAATGAATGAGACTACCCCTGACTGCAATTACTGTCTATGCAGGAATTCTAACAGGCAATAAAATCTAGCAAGCACTAAATGAAAAATACATATTCAAAACTTCTTCTTCAGTTAATATTCAATGCAACACATCATCATCTTATTTCGGCTGTTCCCGTTAGGGGTCTCCACATCAGATCATCTGTTTCCATTTCTTCCTGTCCTCTGCATCTTGCTTTGTCACTCCAACCACCTGCATTTCCGCTCTCACCACATCCATAAACCTTATCTTAGGCCTTCCTCTTTTCCTGTTACCTGGTAGCTTCATCCTTAGCATCTTTTTCCCGATATACTCATCATCCCTCCTCAGCATATATCCAAACCAATGTAATCTTGCCTCTCTGGCTTTGTCTCCCAACCTTCCAACCTCGGCTGACCATCTAATATACTTATTCCTAAAACTGTCCACCCTCATCACACCAAGTGCAAATCTTAACATCTTTATTTCTGCCACATCCAGCTCAAACTCCTGCCTTTTTGTCAATGCCACTGTCTCCAACATATATAACATAGCTGGTCTCACTACCCTCATGTCGACCTTCCCTTTCACTCTTACTGGTACTCGACTGTCATAAACACTCCTGACACTCTTCTCCACCCACTCCATCCTGCCTGTACTCTCTTCTTCACCTCTCTTCCACACTCACCATTACTCTGAACTATTGATCCCAAGTATTTAAACTCATCCACCTTCACCACCTCTACTCCTTGCATCCTCACCATTCCTCTATCCTCCCTCTCATTCATGCACATATAGTCTGTCTTAGTCCTGCTGACCTTCATTTGTCTTCTCTCTAGAGCATATCTCCATCTCTTCAGGGTATCCTCCACCTGTCCCTACTCTCACTACAAATCAAAATGTCATCTGCAAACAACAAATAAATCAATTAAAATGCTGTATTATTTGAAAAATGCAGATAAAAGGTACATAAATTCTCTTATACATCCAGTTGAATACAGCTATATCTTAGCCGGCCAAAGCTCAGGTTTTAAGCAGAAAACATTACAAAATGTACCACTTAAATAGGCAGTAACAGGATATCAATGAATGAGACTACCCCCGATTGCAATTACTGTCTATGCAGGAATTCTAACAGGCGATAAAATCTAGCAAACAATAACTGAAAAACAGAGTCAAAACTTCCAGTTCAGTTAATATTCACTGCAACACAAATAAATCAATTAAAATGCTGTATTATTTAAAAAAAACCTGCAGATAAAATGTACTTAAATTCTCTTATAGGTCCAAAGTTATACAGCTAGATCTTAGCTGACCAAAGCTCAGGTTTTAAGAAGAAAACATTACAAAATGTACCACTTAAATAGGCAGTAACAGGATATTAATGAATGAGACTACCCCTGACTGCAATTACAGTCTATGCAGGACTTCTAACGGGCAATAAAATCTAGCAAACACTAACTGAAAAAACAGAGTCAAAACTTCCAGTTCAGTTAATATTCAATGCAACACAAATAAATCAATTAAAATGCTGTATTATTTGAAAAAACTACAGATAAAAGGTACTTAAATTCTCTTATATGTCCAGTTGATACAGCTAGATTTTTGCTGTCAAAGCTCAGGTTTTAAGTAGAAAATATTCCAAAATGTACCACTTGAATAAACAGTTACAGGATATCAATGAATTTGACTACCCCTGACTGCAATTACTGTCTATGCAGGAATTCCAATCAGGCAATAAAATCTAGCAAACACTAACTGAAAAAACAGAGTCAAAACTTCCAGTTCAGTTAATATCAAAGCAACACAAATAAATCAATTAAAATGCTGTATTATTTGAAGAAAGTGCAGATAAAAGGTACTTAAATTCTATTATACATCCAGTTGAATACAACTAGATCATAGCAGGCCAAAGCTCAGGTTTTAAGCAGAAAATATTCCAAAATGCAACACTTAAATAGGCAGTAACAGGATATCAATAAATGAGACTATCCCCGACTGCAATTACTCTCTATGCAGGAATTCTAACGGAATAAAATCTAGCAAGCACTAACTGAAAAAACAGAGTCAAAACTTCCATTTCAGTTAATATTCAATGCAACACAAATAAATCAGTTAAAATGCTGTATTAGTTGAAAAAAATGCAGATAAAAGATACTTAAATTCTCTTATATGTGCAGTTGAATACAGCTAGTACTTAGCCGGCCAAAGCTCAGGTTTTAAGCAGAAAATATTCCAAAATGTACCACTTAAATAGGCAGTAACAGGATATCAATGAATGAGACTACCCCAGTCTGCACTTACTGTCTATGCAGGAATTCTAACAGGCAATAAAATATAGCAAACACTAACTGAAAAAACAGAGTCAAAACTTACTGTTGAGTTAATATTCAATGCAACACATCATCATCTTCTTTCAGCTTCTCCCATTAGGGGTCACCACATCGGAACATCTGTTTCCATTTCTTCCTGTCCTCTGCATCTTGCTCTGTCACACCAACCACCTGCATGTCCACTCTCACCACATCCATAAACCTTATCTTCGGCCTTCCCCTTTTCCTTTTACCTGGTAGCTTAATCCTTAGCATATTTTTCCCAATATACTCAGCATCCCTCCTCAGCGCATGTCCAAACCAATGTAATCTTGCCTCTCTGGCTTTATCTCCAAACCTTCCAACCTTGGCTGACCCTCTAATTTACTTATTCCTAATCCTGTCCACCCTCATCACACCGAGTGCAAATCTTAACATCTTTAACTCTGACACATCCAGCTCAAACTCCTGTCTTTTTGTCAATGCCACTGTCTCCAACCCATATAACATATCTGGTGTCACTACCCTCTTGTAGACCTACCCTTTCACTCTTACTGGTACTCGACTGTCATAAAACACTCCTGACACTCTTTTCCACCCACTCCATCATGCCTGTACTTTCTTCTTCACCTCTCTGCCACACTCATCATTACTCTGAACTATTGACCCCAAGTATTTAAACTCATCCACCTTCACCACCTCTACTCCTTGCATCCTCACCATTCCTCTATCCTCCCTCTCATTCACACACATATATTCTGTCTTAGTCCTGCTGACCTTCATTTGTCTTCTGTCTAGAGCATATCTCCATCTCTTCAGGGTCTCCTTCACTTGTTCCCTACTCTTACTACAGATCAAAATGTCATCTACAAACAACAAATAAATCAATTAAAATGCTGTATTATTTGAAAAAAATGCAGATAAAAGGTACTTAAATTCTCTTATACATCCAGTTGAATACAGCTATATCTTAGCCGGCCAAACCTCAGGTTTTTAGCAGAAAATATTACAAAATGTACCACTTAAATAGGCAGTAACAGGATATCAATGAATGAGACTACCCCCGACTGCAATTACTGTCTATGCAGGAATTCTAACAGGTGATAAAATCTAGCAAACAATAACTGAAAAAACAGAGTCAAAACTTCCAGTTCAGTTAATATTCACTGCAACACAAATAAATCAATTAAAATGCTGTGTTATTTTAAAAAAACTGCAGATAAAAGGTACTTAAATTCTCTTATATGTCCAGAGTTATACAGCTAGATCTTAGCTTTCCAAAGCTCATGTTTTAAGCAGAAAATATTCCATAATGTACCACTTAAATAGGCAGTAACAGGATATTAATGAATGAGACTACCCCCGACTGCAATTACAGTCTATGCAGGACTTCTAACGGGCAATAAAATCTAGCAAACACTAACTGAAAAAACAGAGTCAAAACTTCCAGTTCAGTTAATATTCAATGCAACACAAATAAATCAATTAAAATGCTGTATTATTTGAAAAACTGCAGATAAAAGGTACTTAAATTCTCTTATACGTCCAGTTGATACAGCTAGATTTTAGCTGCCAAAGCTCAGGATTTAAGTAGAAAATATTCCAAAATGTACCACTTGAATAAGCAGTAACAGGATATTAATGAATGAGACTATCCCTGACTGCAATTACAGTCTATGCAGGGCTTCTAACGGGCAATAAAATCTAGCAAACACTAACTGAAAAAACAGAGTCAAAACTTCCAGTTCAGTTAATTGTCAAAGCAACACAAATAAATCAATTAAAATGCAGTATTATTTGAAAAAAGTACAGATAAAAGGTACTTAAATTCTATTATACGTCCAGTTGAATACAACTAGATCTTAGCCTGCCAAAGCTCAGGTTTTAAGCAGAAAATATTCCAAAATGAACCACTTAAATAGGCAGTAACAGGATATCAATAAATGAGACTATCCCTGACTGCAATTACTCTCTATGCAGGAATTCTAACAGGGAATAAAATCTAGCAAACACTAACTGATAAAACAGAGTCAAAACTTCCAGTTCAGTTAATATTCAATGCAACACAAATAAATCAATTAAAATGCTGTATTATTTGAAAAAATGCAGATAAAAGATACTTAAATTCTCTTATATGTGCAGTTGAATACAGCTAGTTCTTAGCCGGCCAAAGCTCAGGTTTTAAGCAGAAAATATTCCAAAATGTACCACTTAAATAGGGAGTAACAGGATATCAATGAATGAGACTACCCCAGTCTGCACTTACTGTCTATGCAGGAATTCTAACAGGCAATAAAATCTAGCAAACACTAACTGAAAAAACAGAGTCAAAACTTCCTGTTCAGTTAATATTCAATGCAACACATCATCATCTTCTTTCAGATTCTCCCGTTAGGGGTCACCACATCGGAACATCTGTTTTCATTTCTTCCTGTCCTCTGCATCTTGCTCTGTCACACCAACCACCTGCATGTCCACTCTCACCACATCCATAAACCTTATCTTCGGCCTTCCCCTTTTTCTTTTACCTGGTAGCTTAATCCTTAGCATCTATTTCCCAATATACTCAGCATCCCTCCTCAGCGCATGTCCAAACCAATGTAATCTTGCCTCTTTGGCTTTGTCTCCAAACCTTCCAACCTGGGCTGACCCTCTAATTTACTTATTCCTAATCCTGTCCACCCTCATCACACTGAGTGCAAATCTTAACATCTTTAACTCTGACACATCCAGCTCAAACTCCTGTCTTTTTGTCAATGCCACTGTCTCCAACCCATATAACATATCTGGTGTCACTACCCTCTTGTAGACCTACCCTTTCACTCTTACTGGTACTCGACTGTCTTAAAACACTCCTGACACTCTTCTCCACCCACTCCATCATGCCTGTACTCTCTTCTTCACCTCTCTTCCACACTCACCATTACTCTGAACTATTGATCCCAAGTATTTAAACTCATCCACCTTCGCCACCTCTACTCCTTGCATCCTCACCATTCCTTTATCCTCCCTCTCATTCACTCACATATATTCTGTCTAAGTCCTTTTTACCTTCATTCGTCTTCTCTCTAGAGCATATTTCCATCTCTTCAGGGTCTACTGCACCTGTTCCCTACTGTCACAACAGATCACAATGTCATCTGCAAACAACAAATGAATCAACTAAAATGCTGTATTATTTGAAAAAAGTGCAGATAAAAGGTACTTAAATACACTTATATGTCCAGTTGAATACAACTATATCTTAGCCAGCCAAAGCTCAGATTTTAAGCAAAAAATATTTCAAAATGTACCACTTAAATAGGCAGTAACAGGATATCATTGAATTAGACTACCTCCAACTGCAGTTACAGTCTATGCAGGAATTCTAACAGGCAATGAAATCTAGCAAATACTAACTGAAAAAACAGAGTCAAAACTTCCAGCTCAGTTAATATTTAATGCAACACAAATAAATGAATTAAAATGCTGTGTTATTTGAAAAAAGTACAGATAAAAGGTAATTAAATTCTCTTATATGTCCAGCTGAATAAAGCTAGATCTTAGCCACCCAAAGCTCAGGTTTTAAGCAGAAAATATTGCAAAATGTACCACTTAAATAGGCAGTAAAAGGATATCAATGAATGAGACTACCCCCAACTGCAATTACTGTCTACGCAGGAATTCTAATAGGCAATAAAATCTAGCAAACACTAACTGAAAAAAACAGAGTCAAAACATCCAGTTCAGTTAATATTCAATGCAACACAAATAAATCAGTTAAAATGCTGTATTATTTGAAAAAAAGTGCAGATAAAAGGTACTTAAATTCTATTATATGTCCAGTCGAATACAGCTAGTTCTTACCTGTACAAAGCTCAGGTTTTAAGAAGAAAATATTCCAAAATGTACCACTTAAATAGGCAGTAACAGGATATCAATGAATGAGACTACCCCTGACTGCAGTTACTGTCTATGCAGGAATTCTAACAGGCAATAAAATCTAGCAAGCACTAACTGAAAAATACAGAGTCAAAACTTCTTCTTCAGTTAATATTCAATGCAACACATCATCATCTTATTTCGGCTGTTCCCGTTAGGGGTCTCCACATCAGATCATCTGTTTCCATTTCTTCCTGTCCTCTGCATCTTGCTTTGTCACACCAACCACCTGCATTTCCTCTGTCACCACATCCATAAACCTTATCTTAGGCCTTCCTCTTTTCCTGTTACCTGGTAGCTTCATCCTTAGCATCTTTTTCCCAATATACTCAGCATCCCTCCTCAGCATATGTCCAAACCAATGTAATCTTGCCTCTCTGGCTTTGTCTCCCAACCTTCCAACCTCGGCTGACCATCTAATATACTTATTCCTAAAACTGTCCACCCTCATCACACCAAGTGCAAATCTTAACATCTTTATTTCTGCCACATCCAGCTCAAACTCCTGCCTTTTTGTCAATGCCACTGTCTCCAACATATATAACATAGCTGGTCTCACTACCCTCATGTCGACCTTCCCTTTCACTCTTACTGGTACTCGACTGTCATAAAACACTCCTGACACTCTTCTCCACCCACTCCATCCTGCCTGTACTCTCTTCTTCACCTCTCTTCCACACTCACCATTACTCTGAACTATTGATCCCAAGTATTTAAACTCATCCACCTTCACCACCTCTACTCCTTGCATCCTCACCATTCCTCTATCCTCCCTCTCATTCACGCACATATAGTCTGTCTTAGTCCTGCTGACCTTCATTTGACTTCTCTCTAGAGCATATCTCCATCTCTTCAGGGTATCCTCCACCTGTTCTCTACTCTCACTACAGATCAAAATGTCATCTGCAAACTACAAATAAATCAATTAAAATGCTGTATTATTTGAAAAATGCAGATAAAAGGTACATAAATTCTCTTATACATCCAGTTGAATACAGCTATATCTTAGCCCGCCAAAGCTCAGGTTTTATGCAGAAAACATTACAAAATGTACCACTTAAATAGGCAGTAACAGGATATCAATGAATGAGACTACCCCCGATTGCAATTACTGTCTATGCAGGAATTCTAACAGGTGATAAAATCTAGCAAACAATAAATGAAAAAACAGAGTCAAAACTTCCATTTCAGTTAATATTCACTGCAACACAAATAAATCAATTAAAATGCTGTATTATTTAAAAAAAACCTGCAGATAAAATGTACTTAAATTCTCTTATACGTCCAAAGTTATACAGCTGGATCTTAGCTGGCCAAAGCTCAGGTTTTAAGCAGAAAACATTACAAAATGTACCACTTAAATAGGCAGTAACAGGATATTAATGAATGAGACTACCCCTGACTGCAATTACAGTCTATGCAGGACTTCTAACGGGCAATAAAATCTAGCAAACACTAACTGAAAAAAACAGAGTCAAAACTTCCAGTTCAGTTAATATTCAATGCAACACAAATAAATCAATTAAAATGCTGTATTATTTGAAAAAACTACAGATAAAAGGTACTTAAATTCTCTTATATGTCCAGTTGATACAGCTAGATTTTTGCTGCCAGAGCTCAGGTTTTAAGTAGAAAATATTCCAAAATGTACCACTTGAATAAACAGTTACAGGATATCAATGAATATGACTACCCCTGACTGCAATTACTGTCTATGCAGGAATTCCAATCAGGCAATAAAATCTAGCAAACACTAACTGAAAAAACAGAGTCAAAACTTCCAGTTCAGTTAATATCAAAGCAACACAAATAAATCAATTAAAATGCTGTATTATTTGAAGAAAGTGCAGATAAAAGGTACTTAAATTCTATTATACGTCCAGTTGAATACAACTAGATCATAGCAGGCCAAAGCTCAGGTTTTAAGCAGAAAATATTCCAAAATGTACCACTTAAATAGGCAGTAACAGGATATCAATAAATGAGACTATCCCCGACTGCAAGTACTCTCTATGCAGGAATTCTAACAGGGAATAAAATCTAGCAAACACTAACTGAAAAAACAGAGTCAAAACTTCCAGTTCAGTTAATATTCAATGCAACACAAATAAATCAGTTAAAATGCTGTATTACTTGAAAAAAGTGCAGATAAAAGATACTTAAATTCTCTTATATGTGCAGTTGAATACAGCTAGTACTTAGCCGACCAAAGCTCAGGTTTTAAGCAGAAAATATTCCAAAATGTACCACTTAAATAGGCAGTAACAGGATATCAATGAATGAGACTACCCCAGTCTGCACTTACTGTCTATGCAGGAATTCTAACAGGCAATAAAATATAGCAAACACTAACTGAAAAAACAGAGTCAAAACTTCCTGTTGAGTTAATATTCAATGCAACACATCATCATCTTCTTTCAGCTTCTCCTGTTAGGGGTCACCACATCGGAACATCTGTTTCCATTTCTTCCTGTCCTCTGCATCTTACTCTGTCACACCAACCACCTGTATGTCCACTCTCAGCACATCCATAAACCTTATCTTCGGCCTTCCCCTTTTCCTTTTACCTGGTAGCTTAATCCTTAGCATATTTTTCTCAATATACTCAGCATCCCCCCTCAGCGCATGTCCAAACCAATGTAATCTTGCCTCTCTGGCTTTGTCTCCAAACCTTCCAACCTTGGCTGACCCTCTAATTTACTTATTCATAATCCTGTCCACCCTCATCACACCAAGTGCAAATCTTAACATCTTTAACTCTGACACATCCAGCTCAAACTCCTGTCTTTTTGTCAATGCCACTGTCTCCAACCCATATAACATATCTGGTGTCACTACCCTCTTGTAGACCTACCCTTTCACTCTTACTGGTACTTGACTGTCATAAAACACTCCTGACACTCTTCTCCACCCACTCCATCATGCCTGTACTCTCTTCTTCACCTCTCTGCCACACTCATCATTACTCTGAACTATTGACCCCAAGTATTTAAACTCATCCACATTTGCCACCTCTACTCCTTGCATCCTCACCATTCCTTTATCCTCCCTCTCATTCACTCACATATATTCTGTCTAAGTCCTTTTTATCTTCATTCGTCTTCTCTCTCTAGAGCATATCTCCATCTCTTCAGGGTCTGCTGCACCTGTTCCCTACTGTCACTACAGATCACAATGTCATCTGCAAACAACAAATAAATCAACTAAAATGCTGTATTATTTGAAAAAAGTGAAGATAAAAGGTACTTAAATACTCTTATACGTCCAGTTGAATACAACTATATCTTAGCCAGCCAAAGCTCAGATTTTAAGAAGAAAATATTCCAAAATGTACCACTTAAATAGGTAGTAACAGGATATCAATGAATTAGACTACCTCCAACTGCAGTTACTGTCTATGCAGGAATTCTAACAGGCAATAAAATCTAACAAATACTAACTGAAAAAACAGAGTCAAAACTTCCAGCTCAGTTAATATTTAATGCAACACAAATAAATGAATTAAAATACTGTGTTATTTGAAAAAAGTACAGATAAAAGGTACTTAAATTTTCTTATACTTCCAGTTGATACAGCTAGAACTTAGCTGCCAAAGCTCAGGTTTTAAGCAGAAAATATTCCAAAATTTACCACATAAATAGGCAGTAACAGGATATCAATGAATGAGACTACCCCTGACTGCAATTACTGTCTATGCAGAAATTCTAATAGGCAATAAAATCTAGCAAACACTAACTGAAAAAACAGAGTTAAAACTTCCAGTTCAGTTAATATTCAATGCAACACATCATCGTCTTATTTCGGCTGTTCCCGTTAGGGGTCACCACATCGGATCATCTGTTTCCATTTCTTCCTGTCCTCTGCATCTTGCTGTGTCACACCAACCACCTGCATGTCCTCTCTCACCACATCCATAAACCTTATCTTAGGCCTTCCTCTTTTCCTGTTACCTGATAGCTTCATCCTTTGCATCTTTTTCCCAATATACTCAGCATCCCTCCTCAGCATATGTCCAAACCAACCTAATCTTGCCTCTCTGGCTTTGTCTTCCAACCTTGCAACCTTGGCTGACCCTCTAATATACTTATTCCTAATCCTATCCACCCTCATCACACCAAGTGCCTATCTTAACATCTTTATTTCTGCCACATCCAGCTCAAACTCCTACCTTTTTGTCAATGCCACTGTCAACAACCCATATAACATAGCTGGTCTCACTACCCTCTTGCAGACCTTTCCTTTCACTCTTACTGGTACTCGACTGTCATAAAACACTCCTGACACTCTTTTCCACCCACTCCACCCTGCCTGTGCTCTCTTCTTCACCTCTCTTCCACACTCACCATTACTCTGAACTATTGATCCCAGGTATTTAAACTCATCCACCTTTGCCACCTCTACTCCTTGCATTTTCACCATTCCGCTATCCTCCCTCTCATTCACAAACATATATTCTATCTTAGTCTTGCTGACATTCATTTGTCTTCTCTCTAGAGTATATCTCCATTTCTTCAGGGTCTCCTCCACCTGTTCCCTACTCTCACAACTGATTACAATGGCACCTGCAAACAAAAAGTAAATCAATTAAAATGCTGTATTATTTGAAAAAGTGCAGATAAAAGGTACTTAAATTCTCTTATACATCCAGTTGAATACAGCTAGATCTTAGCTGGCCAAAGCTTAGGTTTTAAGCAGAAAATATTCCAAAATGTACCACTTAAATAGGCAGTAACAGGATATCAATGCATGAGACTACCCCCCGACTGCAAATACTGTCTATGCAGGAATGCTAACAGGCAATAAAATCTAGCAAACACTAACTGAAAAAACAGAGTCAAAACTTCCAGTTCAGTTAATATTCAATGCAACACAAATAAATCAATTAAAATGCAGTTTTATTCGAAAAAAGCACAGATAAAAGGTACTTAAATTCTTTTATACGTCCATATTGAGAGCAGTCGAGTGAAAACACTAGTTCATTTTCTTATCTGGGCACTTATATGATACTAAATGTAACTATCAAAGCCATGAAGAAATGCTAATGGTCTCCCTTTGCCTTGATTTTCTTAATTGTATCAAGGAACTCTAGTTCCGCTGAATAGGTATCCATCACCACAACTAGACCCCAGCTGAAAGCTAGGACAGAGCTGACAAAGTTGGTATGGAAAGACGACAAATTACAAGGGAAATAAGCAGACTCCTCGACTGTCCAGATTTGTATAGAATGAACAGATTTTCACCTCTTATTTTTGGTTTGTTCCTTGCAATTCTGGGATTTTCTGACAAATGACTGAGTATTAAAGTGAGTAAATAATGACACATTTTAGTTTCAGACTTTATATCCTTCAGAAAATACATCTTAGCACAAAACTTAGCAACATTCTAAGTTTATAAGAGTAATATTTAAAATTTGTCCCTATTTAGGGCCTTTGTTCCCCCATTATTTGAGGCTTTGTCCAGATTTTTTGTAGTAAGAGGTTGAGACATCTATAGGCAAAATACATTTAGGAGGATTCAAATATAAATTTCAGGAATATACGATCTACAAGCTGTATCCCTTCGGTAGACATGCTGCCTTAAATACAGTTTAGTAACATTTATATATTTTATTTTAGATGTATGTCATGTGTTGTCATTATATTTTCGATAAGCTATGGGCATTTCTTCTGTCTATTCCATTTGCACATTTTTCATGTTAATGTATTTTATAAGTTAATTCCTTTTGTTTGCATGGATTTATGATCATAATTCTTATTGTTAATAACTTATTGGAAATCATACCACTTTAAAAGATAAAAATATGTCATGTATGCCATATTGGGAAAAATACAGCAGTCACATATCTTGGACCATCTTGTACCATCTGCACTAATAAAGTTCAGTCTATGTTTTATTTAAGTTCTATGTAGGAAGGGGAAAGCTAACATGAAGCTACAACCAAATATTTTCACACAAATGTGTTGCCAAATAATTGTGTTTTAGATCAAAATGTTTAGTTGAATTCTGTGTCACAATAGTGTGTATTCTACATCAAAACATATACAATGTATTCACTATCAGTTAGGTATACTCACCAGTTTTTTTTAATTTATATTACACCTAAAAAGGTATTCTATATTGAAAATATGAAAATACCTGATTATTAGTGAGTTCTTCAGACAATAAGTCATTTTTTTCATATGTAAACTAGTACTAGAGTAGCAACTGGTGTATAAACATCTAGACAGGTAATATGTGGCAACTCACAAAAGTTAATTAGATTGCATCCTGTTCTTTAGTTTCACATAACAACAGCTGTTGTGATAAACAGAAGTAAAGCAAAATTCATCAGTCATGTAACATCCTAATTTAAATCACTATAAACCACTGAAAATACTGACACCATTAGCTGGAAACCTTTTTTAAACACTTTTATTAAAATATCACTTAAGACACAGGCACACATGCATTAATAGTAAAGAAATCAAACGATAGAAAGATTTTTCCCATTTAGACACATTATACATTACATGTTCTATTTCATTAGAATATTAATCTTTCAGTTCAAAATTATATAAATCACTCAGTTCCTGCCCTCCATTAAATCTCACTCCTGCTTATGAACATTATTCTGCATGTGAATAAACACAAATTCAGATATGAAGCAAAAGTGACAATAAGCCAGAGCCAAATAGTAAAGTTTAACGCGTTTCGTTCAATTTATTTCACCATGAACTTCTTCAGAATGACAATCAGACAACTAATGAATGTTTAAATAGTAATTCAACATGTCCATGTGACTCTGTTATCCAATAAAAATGACTAAAACTTTCATTTTAAAGTAAAATGATATAACAAAATACAAATGTATATATACACATAACATAAACCATAAAATCTTATAAATGCAACTAATTACATAATTCATTAATGTAAAATTTACTTTTCTACTTTTATGTTCTTTGTGCTTGTAGAAAACATTTGATGTTTATAACATCATTTAGCCCAGGAGGCTCATCAGCTCTAAGCAAAATTTGCCATAATGCTTCCCTACATTCTAATTTAACTTTAAAATTCCCTGTAAACTGTGCATCATCAACTTTTTCTAAAACTGAAAATCTAAACTTCTTAAAATTAACACAAGATGTAGCATGCCTAGCCAATGCATTAGAACTATCACATTTCTTAATAGCTGAAATGTGTTCATAAATGCGTTTGCTTAATGCTCGTATAGTTTTACCTACATAAAAGTTTTCGCATGTATCACAAATACAGATGTATACAACATTCTGGGTTTTACAAGTAAAATAACCTTTACTAGAAATGGTCTTCTTTAAATGCTTTAAAAATATAGTGTTGTTACCAGAAATAAATCTACATTGTTTACAATGGTTACATGGAATGTACCATAATTATAACCATCATATCTAACAACTATATTATTTTCTAGTAGGCTTTTTATATTCACAACTTTCTTGTATGTGAATAATGGATGTTTGCCTACAATAGAACATAAATCATTATTTCCCAGAATGACCTTCCAATTGTTCTGTATAATGTTTTTGATACAAGCCATTTCATTAACAATAGGTATTGGAAAGGCAAGTTTATAGTCTTTAGTTAAATAAGAATCACCATTGTGGACTATGTCTAATGAACTGACTAAATGATGCAAAATCGGACGTGCCTTGTTTTCTCTAAGTTTAACTACTTCCTTAAAGATGTCTTCTAACACATGTGTGTGATAACCTCTATCAACAAAAAAACTGTTCAGTTTAGTTGCCTCCAAGAGAAAAACATCGTCCCTACTGGTCAGTCTACTCAACCTAATAAATTGTCCCTTGACAAGTCCACGTTTCATAAAATCAGGATGCAAACTGTTAAAGTGCAAATACTGATTTACAAAAGTTGATTTTCTAAAAATGCTACTAACCAGACTGCATCTGTCCTCACTGAAGCTTAAATGGATGTCCAGAAAATCAATTTCCTCACCAAAGTGACCTATCGTAAATTTTAAAAAACTAGTAGTGTTGTTAAAATCTTCTACAAGTCTTTCAAAAGATTCACGGTCACCATCCCACAGGAAAATCAAATCATCTATGTACCTTTTATAAAAGATGATATTCCCAGCTAATGAATGTGGGTATAAGTATTTAATTTCCCACATTGTCATGACTAAATTAGCAAAGCTGGGGGCAACCCTGGACCCCATAGCAACGCCTGATGTTTGCTGAAACTTGGAGTTTTCAAATAGAAAAAAAATGTTTTCTAAAACTATACACATTAAAGGACAGATGGTGTTAACTAAATTGTTACTGAAAACTGTGTTGCTACTCAAAAATTCCCTTAGAAATTCTACTCCAATGGATTGATCTATACTTGTGTATAGAGATGTTATATCCAAAGAAGCAAAAAAGAATTGTTTTCCTTCCAAATTTAACTGGCTTAAAAGTTCTAATAAATGCCAGGAATCTCTCAGAAAGGATGTCGTATTTTGAACTACTGGATTTAGATGTTTGTCCAACCATATAGAAATGGTTTCAGTTTTTGAGTAGCCTGCTGCAACAATAGGTCTAAAAGGTATTTTTGTAGTCTGTTTGTGTAATTTGGGAATGCCAAATAAGGTGGCCAATTTGGGATATTCAACATATAAATAATCATAAGTCTCTCTGTCGATGTTACCTTGAGTAAAAAGATCTAATAAGGAAAGGTCAACTTGTTGGAAACAGTATGTAATGAATTCACTCGAAACCAACCTGTAACTATTGTTGTCACTTAACATATCTTTAATACTGTTCTTGTAGTCACTTGTGTTCATAATTACTACTGTACTCCTTTTATCTGCCTTCATTACTCGCCACTCACTTTTATTGGCCACATACTTTAGCGCTTGTAACTCTGCCTCAGTTAAATTGGAATCATAACAACGCCGTTGTGTGTCAAACTTTCTAAAATCATGTTCACAGAGTTTACCAAATACTGATAAAGTGGAATTTAGAAGGGGGTTGTAAGTGCTTTTTTTCTTAAAGTTGTTTTCACAATTAACAACCTTAGTTACACCCTCAAAAATAAATTTCAAATTAAGCTTAGGTAGATATAATTTTAAATCAACTATAAGCTTACTGATGTTAACTTTATTTGAGGGAACAAAAGAAAAACCTTTCTGTAAAACAGAGTATAAGTCTGAGGGCAAGGTTTCACCAGTTAAATTCAAAACTGAAACTTTCAATTCTTTTTCCGATTCTTCCCTCTCCCCCTGTTCCTCGTCGGAACTCTTCCTGACCACCTTGGTGTTTTGACATTCCCTACTTTGTCTACTAAAAAAGGACCTTGTTGATTGCCAGACTTAGTTTTACCAGAGTTTTTAGCAGAATTAATAGCATTAGAGGTAGAAGCAGAAACAGCATGTGCATAAGTAATGTTGCCATTGCCCATGTCATCAGACTCACTAGATGTATTAACATTGCTAACAATCACTTCATTAAATTGACCATGTAAGCCATTATCTGTAGAAAAATTGTTGTCATTGTTCTGATTCTGCTCCACAGTATCAGCAGTTTTGAAACATTTTCCACATTACCCTTTTTCCTATTTAATGGGTAAGCAGAATTGTTAGTATAAGCTAAAGTGTCCCTTTTGATCTTCTTTTGCTTACGGTCAATAATAGAAGCACGAAGTCTATCTACTTTGGCATTAATGCCAAAGTAAAGGGTAGAAACACTGTTAAAAACTTCACAGCCTCTAATGTTGTTGTCCAAAAGTTCAACGCTTTTTTTCAAAATTGATAATTCAGCTTTGTAGTGTTCAATTAAAGCACCCATATAAGCCAAACCGGCGTTGTTGAAAATTTCTACTAATTTCTTATATAGACAGTCACCTTCGACCACACAGTTAGGAAATTTGTAGTTTCTTAAGCCTAGTGGTACGCATTTCAAACGCATGCATTCTTCAAGATAAAGTACCTCATTTTGAAGTGAAACACACTTCATACACACTTTTTCAAGTTGAAAAATATCTTTCTTACAAGTTGTCACAGAATCTACACACAACTATATAAGAAATTAGTAGAAATTTTCAACAACGCCGGTTTGGCTTATATGGGTGCTTTAATTGAACACTACAAAGCTGAATTATCAATTTTGAAAAAAAGCATTGAACTTTTGGACAACAACATTAGAGGCTGTGAAGTTTTTAACAGTGTTTCTACCCTTTACTTTGGCATTAATGCCAAAGTAGATAGTCTTCGTGCTTCCATTATTGACCGTAAGCGAAAGATGATCAAAAGGGACACTTTAGCTTATACTAACAATTCTGCTTACCCATTAAATAGGAAAAAGGGTAATGTGGAAAATGTTTCAAAACTGCTGATACTGTGGAGCAGAATCAGAACAATGACAACAATTTTTCTACAGATAATGGCTTACATGGTCAATTTAATGAAGTGATTGTTAGCAATGTTAATACATCTAGTGAGTCTGATGACATGGGCAATGGCAACATTACTTATGCACATGCTGTTTCTGCTTCTACCTCTAATGCTATTAATTCTGCTAAAAACTCTGGTAAAACTAAGTCTGGCAATCAACAAGGTCCTTTTTTAGTAGACAAAGTAGGGAATGTCAAAACACCAAGGTGGTCAGGAAGAGTTCAGACAAGGAACAGGGGGAGAGGGAAGAATCGGAAAAAGAACTGAAAGTTTCAGTTTTGAATTTAACTGGTGAAACCTTGCCCTCAGACTTATACTCTGTTTTACAGAAAGGTTTTTCTTTTGTTCCCTCAAATAAAGTTAACATCAGTAAGCTTATAGTTGATTTAAAATTATATCTACCTAAGCTTAATTTGAAATTTATTTTTGAGGGTGTAACTAAGGTTGTTAATTGTGAAAACAACTTTAAGAAAAAAAGCACTTACAACCCCCTTCTAAATTCCACTTTATCAGTATTTGGAAAACTCTGTGAACATGATTTTAGAAAGTTTGACACACAACAGCGTTGTTATGATTCCAATTTAACTGAGGCAGAGTTACAAGCGCTAAAGTATGTGGCCAATAAAAGTGAGTGGCGAGTAATGAAGGCAGATAAAAGGAGTACAGTAGTAATTATGAACACAAGTGACTACAAGAACAGTATTAAAGATATGTTAAGTGACAACAATAGTTACAGGTTGGTTTAGAGTGAATTCATTACATACTGTTTCCAACAAGTTGACCTTTCCTTATTAGATCTTTTTACTCAAGGTAACATCGACAGAGAGACTTATGATTATTTATATGTTGAATATCCCAAATTGGCCACCTTATTTGGCATTCCCAAATTACACAAACAGACTACAAAAATACCTTTTAGACCTATTGTTGCAGCAGGCTACTCAAAAACTGAAACCATTTCTATATGTTTGGACAAACATCTAAATCCAGTAGTTCAAAATACGACATCCTTTCTGAGAGATTCCTGGCATTTATTAGAACTTTCAAGCCAGTTAAATTTGGAAGGAAAACAATTCTTTTTTTGCTTCTTTGGATATAACATCTCTATACACAAGTATAGATCAATCCATTGGAGTAGAATTTCTAAGGGAATTTTTGAGTAGCAACACAGTTTTCAGTAACAATTTAGTTGACACTATCTTTGCTTTAATGTGTATAGTTTTAGAAAACAATTTTTTTCTATTTGAAAACTCCAAGTTTCAGCAAACATCAGGCGTTGCTATGGGGTCCAGGGTTGCCCCCAGCTTTGCTAATTTAGTCATGACAATGTGGGAAATTAAATACTTATACCCACATTCATTAGCTGGGAATATCATCTTTTATAAAAGGTACATAGATGATTTGATTTTCCTGTGGGATGGTGACCGTGAATCTTTTGAAAGACTTGTAGAAGATTTTAACAACACTACTAGTTTTTTAAAATTTACGATAGGTCACTTTGGTGAGGAAATTGATTTTCTGGACATCCATTTAAGCTTCAGTGAGGACAGATGTAGTCTAGTTAGTAGCATTTTTAGAAAATCAACTTTTGTAAATCAGTATTTGCACTTTAACAGTTTGCATCCTGATTTTATGAAACATGGACTTGTCAAGGGACAATTTATTAGGTTGAGTAGACTGACCAGTAGGGACGATGTTTTTCTCTTGGAGGCAACTAAACTGAACAGTTTTTTTGTTGATAGAGGTTATCACACACATGTGTTAGAAGACATCTTTAAGGAAGTAGTTAAACTTAGAGAAAACAAGGCACGTCCGATTTTGCATCATTTAGTCAGTTCATTAGACATAGTCCACAATGGTGATTCTTATTTAACTAAAGACTATAAACTTGCCTTTCCAATACCTATTGTTAATGAAATGGCTTGTATCAAAAACATTATACAGAACAATTGGAAGGTCATTCTGGGAAATAATGATTTATGTTCTATTGTAGGCAAACATCCATTATTCACATGCAAGAAAGCTGTGAATATAAAAAGCCTACTAGAAAATAATATAGTTGTTAGATATGATGGTTATAATTATGGTACATTTCCATGTAACCATTGTAAACAATGTAGATTTATTTCTGGTAACAACACTATATTTTTAAAGCATTTAAAGAAGACCATTTCTAGTAAAGGTTATTTTACTTGTAAAACCCAGAATGTTGTATACATCTGTATTTGTGATACATGCGAAAACTTTTATGTAGGTAAAACTATACGAGCATTAAGCAAACGCATTTATGAACACATTTCAGCTATTAAGAAATGTGATAGTTCTAATGCATTGGCTAGGCATGCTACATCTTGTGTTAATTTTAAGAAGTTTAGATTTTCAGTTTTAGAAAAAGTTGATGACGCACAGTTTACAGGGAATTTTAAAGTTAAATTAGAATGTAGGGAAGCATTATGGCAAATTTTGCTTAGAGCTGATGAGCCTCCTGGGCTAAATGATGTTATAAACATCAAATGTTTTCTACAAGCACAAAGACCATAAAAGTAGAAAAGTAAATTTTACATTAATGAATTATGTAATTAGTTGCATTTATAAGATTTTATGGTTTATGTTATGTGTATATACACATTTGTATTTTGTTATATCATTTTACTTTAAAATGAAAGTTTTAGTCTTTTTTATTGGATAACAGAGTCACATGGACATGTTGAATTACTATTTAAACATTCATTAGTTGTCTGATTGTCATTCTGAAGAAGTTCATGGTGAAATAAATTGAACAAAATGCATTAAACTTTACTATTTGGCTCTGGCTTATTGTCACTTTTGCTTCATATCTGAATTTGTGTTTATTCAGTTTCTGTGTGGAGTCTTTGTTCAAATTATTCTGCATGTATTGTTCCCACAAATTCCATTTATTTCTATGCAGTTTGCCACTTCCTTTTTTAAAAAAAAAATCATTCTTCTAGCTCTTTTAACTCTTTTACAATATTCATTACTTCAAACACAGTATGTTTATATTTGGATTTCCATTTTCTAGTAATCACTTTTTGGCAGCCAACAAAATTAAAGTTAATAAGGCCTTACTATGTCTAGGTAATTCAGATCTCAAGCTCAAAAGAATTATTTCATTAGTTACAGCCATTTATTCCAACAATATTTCTGACAGAGTATTTTATACGATTTTTTTAATCTGCCAACTCATTATACAACCAAAAATCATTTTCAAGTTACCTCTTTCTTCCCCATCACACCTCCAACATTTGCTATCTGACTGAGGAAAAATATTTGAAGTCTGCTTGGGGTATAAAATACCTAAGTAAACACTTCCAAACAAAAATCCTAAACTTTCTGGACTTTGTTGCACAGTGAGAACCACACATTTTTCTTGCCAGTGTTCCCTTGTAAATTGATTTTCCAGTCTCTCTTCCCAGTCCTTTCTAACATTCTTTGATTGATTCTTATAGTTATGCAATATTTGATATGTTCTACTAATCATTAAATTTTTAACAGCAGCTTCCTTTCTAGATTCAACTAAAATATCTACTAGAGCAGGTCTTTCACTTTGGACTACCCTATCCCTTTCTCTTTGTCTGTACTCTGATATCAGTCTCTGATAGGGAAGGCAGTCTCTAACCTGCAGTCTAAACTTCTTCTTGGCCTCATCTCACTCGATTACTTTTCCCTCTCTAGTTATTTGCCAACAATATTTTGGCCAGTCTTCTCTAATAAATTCCAGACCTCTCTTGTCTAACTTTTGCACTGCTATATGCAGTCATCCCTACTGGCAAAATTTCTTTTCTCTGTTCATGTGTTGGCTTAGTTCTTTGAATACTTTCTACAACTTTATGCATATAATATTCTATATTGTGGTTATTATTCTCCTTAAGGATTTGTATCCAAAATCCCACTCTCTCCTTATTTCTTGAACTCCTCCCACACCCACTTCATCATCATCCCTTTCCATTTTGAATTATAACCTTCGGTTTGTACTGTGTATATGACCCTCAACTGTCCACTCTGAACTATGTATTCAAATCAAGTAATCCTAAACCATCTTGTTCTGTTGGGAGGATCAAATTATCCCACTTAACATTTGCTATTTTTTCTTTCCAGATAAATTCCTTCAACTCTTTTCTAATTATTGCTCACAACTTCTCTGGTTGATAAAAGTATGCCTGACTTGCACATAAAACTAAATGATACTATAGGATACTATCCATATCCATAAACAAGTTTCTCTGTGCTTGTATTATTTTTGTTTAATCTCTTCCCACATATCCTTAGCTAATAATAATGTATATACCATGCAGATATCTAAGTGCAGATGTTAATTTATACAACTACAATGTTTAGCCATAATTACTAATCTGTAATTGTATAATTTCTTCCACCTTCTCCAAATCCCTAATTTTTTCTAAGGCTAAAGCCTTGAATTATTTTTTTTGATAAATAATGAATAATTTCTTCTTCTGATATTAAATTATTTTTATTACTACCTTATTATAGTCCATCATATCTCAAGTTGCATAGTTCATGATTCTTTCATAAATGTTGGCTATCTTATGCTCAGGTTTTGAGCTAGATAATCTATGAAGATAACTACAGTAGCACCTATTAAATATATTCTCTTTGCTTGAAACATGTTTTTTTTTATTTTTATCAATAGCTTTGTTTGTAGCTTTTATGTCCACATCATTGTTACTTGGAAATTTTATGTGTGCCTCTTTTGCCACCCTGTCAATGAATTTATCTGAAAATACTTTCAACAAGATCCCTTTGTAGGATAACAGACCATGCTATTCTTTTCCAGTTTTCAATTATCATTATTATTATGTCTTTCTTCATGTTATAACAATTTATATTAGTTACCTAAAGTTCTTTATTACTCCCATAAAAGATTATTAATACCAAACTTACTGGAAGTTGTGGTAAAATAAAAAGAATTAATTCTCTCATATCATACCATTTAAACCCATCCTTCCTACGGAGACGTTAAACCGAGGCCACATCTGCCTAACATGGAGGTAGCTCAGTTGGATGCAAACAATCCCATAATACTTATGAAAAAGAGTAAGTGTGCTTTATTATCATCTCCATTCATTTTATAACCTGTAAAAACTTTAAATCAATTATTACACTGCAATTGTTTACATCATACTTAAAATAATTTGCAAGTTAGCAACATAAAAAGTTAACTTAACAATTCTACTTCTCTCATTCTTTTTTCTTTGATATTTACCTTCTATGACCCCACCCTTTCTTCCATAATCATCTTCTTATTTTTTGCTAATACATCATCTTTTTCCATTTTCTTGTTATATAATACATGCGCACATCCTTTTACACAGCACCCACATTGTCACCAACAGTACATTATCCCATCTATCAATATCATATGTCTTTATCAGATTCTCTTACAGTATCATATTCATATTATACATTTGTTTACTTCCTATCTATATATTTATTTTTAAGCTTTTCCCAAAATTCTTTATCCTTTTTTGCAATCCAAAAACAATGTTACTGTTTCTTCTTCTTCACTGCAGTCAGCACATTTTCTTTCCTCCATCACCTTATATGTCATATTCCCTTTCACTGGTAACTTGTCCAAACCTTTTTCTTCTTGTATTTCCTTTTTTCATCTTCTTTTAATTCCTTCATTGGGTATGTCATTTGTTTCTAAAATCATATTCTACCATTCTTTTCTTTTCTTTTCTTCCCCATCAATCTAATTTACGTTTAACTTCCATAATTTCATTTTATTTTTATATTAATTTTCTTCTATCCTGACTTTTTTCTTTTCTTTTCCCTGTCTTCACCATTTTAACTATCATTTATTTCTCTCTTTCTTTTACATTATCATTACAAAAACAAAGATATAGATGCTAAATACATCACAGGATTTTTTTAAATCCAAACCACCTTCTTCTTTTTTATTATAACTTATTCCTCTCCTCACTGGTTTCAGCTTCAGCCCTAAATAAAGCTAAAAAACTCTAATAACTATTTTTCAATTTAAGTTGGATATAGTCCCCCTAAATATATTTTATCAGATGATAAAAGTACTTTTCCACCAAGCTAACATGTTTTATTTGCCTTAGTATCTCTCTCCACTGACTTATTACACATTCATACTCACCAAATGTCACTCTCAAAATATTTACTTCCTTTCTTATGAAATATATTACATTTATTTGTGTATCCCACTGAATCCATTCCACTTCATATTAACTGCAGACCCACTTTTTTAACAGCATTTTGATCATTTTTACAACCTCACTTATCAATCCCTTGTTTTTTGCTATTAGAGCTAAATCAGTTTGATATGTCATCCATCCATCCATCCATCCATCCATCCATCCATCCATCCATCCATCCATCCATCCAAGCCCAACCCTTTTTCTCCATTTTTTTGCATGAGGGGTTAGGATGCCTCTTCATCAGTGACAATCATCTAGAGCTAATGTTTACACTGCCAGGTCATACATAATGCTAATATAATATTCCCTTGCATCTCCCATCTTACCTCTCTCTTTTCTTACAAACATGTCTGTACTTTTGCATTGCATTCATTACTAATACAAATACACACTTGCTCATTTGGGCACTAATTTTACTTATTGCTTAATACTTATTTTTCCATTTATGGATGTATTATAAATTTACACCTATGAAGTTTTATAACATTTCTTTATTACATTAATATTTTTCTCCTGTACCAAAAAATCTGCCACATTGCTTCCTGGCTCACTTTATCAAAAACTTTGGTTATGTCACATGCTATTAGTCTTACTTCTTTATTTCCTTTTACTATCATCTCTACTACTTCATTCATTATAATTGGCATTTCTTTCACCTCTCTTCCTTTTATACCATAGATCACGTCTGCTATTATCTTAGCCAGTACTCTCTCTATCCTTTTTGTAGTATTTTCATAAATATTTTACAGGCAGTATTCGCTAGTGTTACAGGCCTCCAATTTTTATATAGTTTCTTTAATCATTTTTCCATATAAATGTTATCACTCTGACACATATGTGTTTTTCCATTAACTCTCCATTCATCAACTCATTTAATATTAAAAAAACTCTCATTCACCTTTATTAATTTCCTTATAATACTCATAATTTACATCATCAAATCCTGGCACTGATTCATTCCTACATTCTTTTATCACCTTCTCTAGTTCCTCTATTTTTATAACATTTTCTTTATTAAATCTTTACTTATTTGGATATTTGGATATTTTTATCAATTTCTATTCTTCATACCCATCCATTTCCTTTTTTCATATATTTTCTCTTACAGCATTCTCTACCACCTCAATAATATATTCTTGTTTGTATTTAATGTCTCCTTTGTCATCTAAGACAGTATCCATTCTTCCATCTCTCATTTTCAGAAATTAAGAAATCAGAGGTAATCCAGAGGGCTCAAGCGAAGTCTGGTATCCCACCTGTGACCCAGAAGGTGACAGGAATAACAAGAAACAGGGTATAAAGCATTAATCCAAATAAAATCAATTTAGCTAACAAATCTAGGAGACAGTCTTTTGCACTTGATTTGCACTGTACTGCATTTATATATTTGCTTCATTGTTTATTGCTGGCCTCTGGGCTCCATATTCTGTCTGCATTGTTTGTTTCTCAGGGTAGTTCAGTAGGTAGTATCAGTTGGGGGTTGTTTTGCTTTCTGTAGAGTCAGCCCACCTAAGATGTTAGCTATTGGCCAACACCCCTGTGTTTATCTGATTGCCTGAGGTTTATTTTCTCTATTGTAGTTTTAGTATAAAGACTTATATTCTGTGAAATTCTGCAGAGCTAATACAGCAGAGCTAACTACCTGGCTGTGTTGGACTCTATAACCATCTGAAGAGCCAGTCCACCTAAAGTGTTAGCTATTGGCCAACACCTCTGTGTTTATCTGATTGCCTGATATTTATTTTCTCTATTCTACTTCTAGTACAAAGACTTACATTCTATGAAATTCTGCCGAGCTAATATAGCAGAGCTAACTAGCTGTGTTGGACTCTATAACCATCTGACATATCAAACTGATAAGCATACATTTTTGCATTTGATTTGCACTGTACTGCATTTATATATTTGCTTCATTGTTTATTGCTGGCCTCAGTCCTAGGTATTCTGTCTACATTGTTTGGTGGCCTTGGAATTGCCCACCCCTGTTGTAAAATTGATTTTGGTCACTCCTCCCATTCCCATCTCATTTGCTCACTCATCTGAGTACAATATGATAATTTGGGAAGGGCTACTCCTTTATTTCTTTGATTTTGGACACTCCTCCCTGTCCCACCTCATCAGCTCAGTCCATTGAGTACAGAGAGAGCATTTGGGAAGGCCAACCCCCTTAGTTTCTTAATCTTGAACTATCTTCTGTTTCCACCCACTCCCCTTAATAAAAGCAAACAAAAAAAATGACACTTTATTCAGCTGCTTTTACTGTAATTGTGTTCTTCCTACTTTATCAACTTATTTTTGCTGTGTGCTCTTAAGTATTCAAGTGCTTTTGTTCTGCTGCATGTATTACTGCTTGTTAGTAGCCTGATTAAATGTATCTGTTACTCTAAGCATCTTAGTTTTGGTTTTAGCACTTGTACGTCAGGCCAGTTACTCTACATTTAAGAAGGTTTTTGTGGTCTACACTCTTGTGGATAAACTCTTATCAAAACTCTCTCTCTCTCCATAAGTCCACCCAAGTATTGAGAACACTATGTCTGGACAATTCCCATCAGTTTCTCCTGCCAGCTTGGTCAACATGAGCATACTGCGACAGCGTAGCAACTGCCTCATGTTTACCGACATCCCTCTTCTCCTAGCACATACAGTAATTCTTCTAATTGCAAGAAATGCATGTACATCAGTAACCTGGAATCCATGCTCTCTCACATCACAGTCAGTACTCCTGACAAAGAGGAGATTGTTAGCACAAGCACCACACCACTCACATCACATAGCTAAGCATGACACACGCACACCTATATAGAGGTCCTCAATAAAAACTTACCTAAACAGCAGAGACCTCCAAAACACACTCACAAACATTCCACACACAACACCAAACACATCACACACAGCAGACAACACACCAGGGTCTCGCACACACCCCATAAGGCAAAACAATAAATTATCCCAGCCCACAAGTCATAACAATAAACCAAACATACTAGTCATTGGTGACTCAGTTGTGAGACACACCAATGTCCCTCTCACCAGGCTCAACAAGGAAAAGGTCACAGTTAGTTGTTTGTCTGGTGCCAGAATCCACCACATCACTATGCACTTAAGTCTCTCCACAACAAGTACAAGTATGACTCTGTCATTATCCATGTTGGTGTGAAATAACTTCAGACATACCTCCCTGGATTATATGACAAGAGACATGATTGAGCTCTTGAGTATGTGTTCCAGGCAGTTATGACCCTAGCCTTAAGCAGCATCATACCTTCACCAAGAATGTTACCACAAATACCAACAAAATAATTGACTTCAACAATTGGCTTAGTTTATGGTATCATTCCAAGGGGATCCAATATCTGTCTGCCTGGGATGACATGGTTAACAGGCCTCGATGCTTTGCCAGAGATGGCCTCCACCTGTCACCACATGGATTCTGGATCTTGGCCAAGGCTCTCACCTCCCCCATTGTACCATTTTTAGGCAATGTCCCAAAGACAAATCTTCCAATATAAAAGATCTTTCAAAAAGCAAATTGAAGATTATGCTGCTTAACGCTAGGAGCCTTAACCTGAAAATGCATTCACTGGAGACTCTCCTTGCACTGGAAGTTGCTGATGTCTGTGTGGTCACAGAAACTTAGTTCAGGGCTCCAAACAGTACCCCTGCCTTACCAGGTTATACCTCATTCCACACATTCTGACCCCAAAATGAGGTTGGGAAGACTAAGGGTGAAGTCGCTATCTTCATTAAGGACAGGCACACCTCTAGACTGGTTTGCCAGCATGATGCACTGGAACTACTCCAGGTGCAACTGACAGTTGGCAAGGCACCCATCCAAGTTATAGCCAGCTAAACACCCCCCTCTATGACTCAGGAGACCCAATCCTCTTACCTGGACCTATTTGACTCAATCAAGGTACCCCTAAACCCTGATCCTTGGTGACTTCAACTACCCCACCACAGACTGGGTGAACTATGTCTGCACTAATGCATTCACTCAATGATTCTTTGACTTCATCAGTTCTAATGCACTAGACCAGCTTGTCTCATCCCCCAAAAGAGGAGGTAACATTCTGGACTTGGTTCTCATTAACGTGGATGACCGCTGCACCACTCCCATAGTATGTTGTTCTCTGGCAAGATCTGATCATTGGACTGTCTTGTTTGAAGTTTCTAACCCACCTAACCCCCCCCCCCTGCAATCCAGCTGAAAAACTTCTCAAAAGCTGACTACAGCCTTCTAAGGGAGGATATCCATAACTTGACCCCCCCCAGAGGATGCAGACAACTATGCTAAACAGTACACCAATGCAGTATACAAGCACCTGTACAACTGCACGGACTCAGCCCTACCCAACAGAACTAAAACCTGCTCCTCAAGGAAACACAGACTGGTTTGGTGGACATCGTCTATCAATAGGATTTATGACAAAAGGAAGAAACTGTTGTCTAACGGTAAAAAGAAACAAATTCCAAACTGGAAAAACTCCCTCCTTAGCCTCAACAAGCAAATTAGATCACTAGTGAAAACCTCCAAAGCCAATTATGAATCAAACCTAGCCTTTGAAATAAAGGGAAACCACAAAGCCTTCTTCAATTACATCAGGAACCTCCATGGCAAAGCCCAGGTTTGTTCCAAATTAGTAGTTAACAGTATCACTTACACTGATCCTGTTGTCTTAGCCAACCTGGGAGCAGATAGGTTCAGTGCAAATTTCACCCCCTGTCCCTTCTTCAAAGGCCCTTTCGGCATCCCTGATACTTGTCCCACACCTCACATCTCTATAGATCAGGTGTTAAAGGCCCTATCCAAGGCAAAGAACACAGCTTCCATGGGATCTGATAGTATCCCAACCCATATTCTGCACCATCTCCAGCAGGAACTGGCTTTGCCATTGGGCACCCTATCAGCCAAAGTACAGGCTTCATCCCAGCAGAGTGGAGGACTGCCATTGTCAACCCCTTACACAAGGGTGGGGCCACTACTGACCCTGGAACCTATTGCCCCATTAGCTTGACAAGTCTGATTTGTAAAACCATGGACCATATTATTATGGATCTCGTAAACAAGAGCATAGGCAATCTCCAAGAACTTGCCCCAACCAATTCGGATTTGTCAATGGCAGATCTTGCCTGTTGAACCTGGTTGACTTCTTAGAGACTGTCAACAAGGCCTTGAATGAAGGAAATTCAGTACATACAGCTTACCTTGACTTGGCCAAGGCCTTTGACACAATCCCCCACTCAGACATCATAGAAAAGCTAAGACAACAAGGTGTAAATCCCTGTCTCATCAAGTTGATGGCCAACTGGCTCACTGACAGGACTAGTGGAGTTCCCCAGGGATCTGTTCTGGGACCTCTACTGTTTGGCATCTACTTCTCAGAGATCTAGGCAAAGACAAAAGACCTGTGGCTGACCAAGTCTGCGGACGACTGTAAGTTGGGTGTTGCCACTGACTCCTCAAATTATGTCAACATACTGCAAGAGGGTTTCATAGCAACTAATGGCTCATTCCAAAGTCATGGCCTCAAGCTAAACACAAAAAAGTCATCATACCATTTGGCAAAAACATGGCCCCTACTGATTACCACATCAATGGCAACTGCCTAAATACACAACCTATGGTGAGAGACATGGGTACTCAGGTTGATAACAATCAAACATTCGACCATCATATAATGGCAGTGGTCAGAAAAGCCTTTTACTTGGTTCATCTCATAAGTAAAGGGATTGCATCCAGAAAAAAGGAGGTTATTACCTCACTGTACTCCTCCCTCATTAGACCAATAATTGAGTATAATGTTCTGTTTGGCATGCACCTCTCCAAACATCTGCACAAACTGGAAAGGCCACAGAAATACCTCACAAAGAGAATCCATGGCCTCCAGCACCTGTCCTATGCAAACAGGCTCAAATCATTATCACTCTACTCAGTATCATACAGGTTGCTCAGAGGTGATCTGTGTCTCACCTACAAGGCACTCTCGGACCCTGCCCTACTAGAAATGCTCCATATCCATATGTCTAACTCCTCAGGCATTACCCACTCAAAAGGCCTGAATCTAATATGCAACATCAACAAAACCTGCTGAAGAGACAGGTTTGTCTGACAGAGGCTATACTGTCTCTGGAAAAGACTTCCCATACACGTCAAGCAGAGTACCTCGCTAACCCTCTTCAAGCCCATCCTTGATGAGTGGATGGGAAACCACAAATTTGTTCCAGGGGTTTTACCTATGTCCCTCATTGACAGGGGAGACAGGTGCTGACTAAGGTTTCTTTTTGGGGATATACTCTTGGCTAGGCTTGAAAGGACCCCAGGGCCAATAGCCTAGTAACCTCCTATGATCCTATGAGCCTATACAACCCTCCCTGTGGGAGGAATAAAGACAGCTTTTTGAATTTTCCAGTAGCTTACTCAATTAAGTAGATAGATGGACAAGTGTTCTTGCTCTAATACAACAAGTCAGTTATTTAAAGGCAGTTACAGACAATGGTGAGAGGGTCCATGATAGCTGACTGGAGGAAAATTTAGGAGATGGAAAAACAAGGAGACAATCCCAAAGCTTAGAAGTTAGTACCTTATTTGAACATTCCTGAAAGACCTAGGAGGGTTTACCAGCTCAGCAGCCTGTGGAACCTCATTCTTAGTTAACAAGGCTTTATTTTTATTTTTAACTTCTAAGAAACAAAACATGACAACACATTATGAGCTACAACAGAATTATATTTAAGAAAACACTTTCACCCGAGCTTCATCAGGTCCATCTAATAGAGTGATTTACTCTTTGATTATTGAAAACACCTGCTTTTATAAGGCTATCACCAGACTTTATTAGTCTGTTTTGTAACACATGTAAAATGAGAGTCTGTGTCTGCATCAGCGGGGCTCATATTCCTTGGAGCCAAGCATGAAAGCTTTATTACAGAACTTTTGCCAGTCTAGCACATGAAATATGACAGGCTGTGCCCACATTTATGGGGCTAATTATCTCCTGACATACAATATGAATGGCTAATATTCTCTTGTATAGCAAAAAAGGTTTACATTGCCCACTTATAAGAAGCTAATACACACGATTAAACTGAGCAGCCCCCATTCTTCTTCCTGTTGATGAAGACAGACCTTTTTATAGGCATTATATGCAGCGGAAGTAGCCACGTAAAGCTACATTAGGTGATTCCCATTTTTGAACAATGCATGCATCCAGAGAAATAGCATGCAGTGAAAAAAAGTCACAGTGCTCAGTTTTACTGAGAGTATGGGTGTGCACAAGTAGGAGGGAAAAAGTCAGTAATGTTTGAGACCTCAGAACCTTTTGTGTAGGCTTTCTGTGCCCATGGAAAAAAATCCACCAAGTGGTGAACTGCAGAGTAAACAAAAACTTTTAATAAACATAAGAATCTCAGATCTTTGAGCATAGGCAAATTGTGCCTATGGTGTAAAGAATATAACAGTGTGGAGTGGTGTCCTGCAACAACAATTTTCATTGTACTGCAGATTATAGAAATTGTGTTAAATGCGGGCCCAGTGGCTGTAGGGTAGTTGCAGTGAGAGGTGAATTGCTCTTGGTCCTAGAGCATGATTTTATGGTACTCCAGTCTGGGGTCTTCACTGCAAGCTCACTATGGGTCCAAACAATGGAAATAAAAATGCAGTCCTTGAAAAAAATGGAGTTAAGGTAGCAGATCAGGATGGAAGCCCACCACCACCCCAGTCTAAACTGAAACGTTTCCATAAAAAGTGTGCTTGCACTCAGGAAACTAAACCATAAATGCCAGACAGGCATATCAATCAGACTCTACAATTATTCTATAAAGACAGGTCAGTCTTCATAATCTTGGCCTGTACACCAGGTCAGGGCTGTAATGGCAAGGAAAAGAGGGAACTCAGACAGCAAGTGGCAAGTTTCCATAGATAATGTAGGACAAAGTGTGTAGATATTGATAATGGGGTATGTGAATGCTCATACTGGAACAGCCAGAGCAGAGTATGACGACTACCTGTGTGCACATGAGTGGGGTAACAGGAATAAAGAAAGAAAGGCCATTCTAGATTTATGTTTGGCAAATGGCTTGATGGTTGCCATCACATGATCCATCAAAAGAGATAGAAAGTTAGAAGATCACATGGAAGACTGGTTACAGTGGTTTGTATGCAGCTCAGGTAGACTTTCTTCTAGTAAGGAAAGGGCATTGTTGTAATAAAAAGGAGAGATTGCAAAGTCATCCCCAGCCCCAAACATAAACCACCAATGACCAAAACCAGCTGCAAGAAGTGGTCGAAGATATGCTATAAGGTCAACAGAGACTAGGCTGAAGGCACAGATTTGACTGTAGTGGAGGTAGTGGAGGTACAGAAGTTCAAGGAAATATGCAGAGCACTAGCTCCTCAGAAAGAAAGGAAAGGATCTTAAAAAAGCATGTGTGAAGACTACAGGATGAGATCTAGATCTGACACAGGTATGGAAATAAGATAAATAAAGAACAGCAATGGTGGAATGTAGGAACCCAGGACATTTTCAAAAGAAAGAGCAAGTGCAGGAAGAAGTGAGAAACAGAGAAGATGGACAAAGAGGCTAAGAGAGCAGTCACTATGGTAAAGAACGTGGTGTCATAAAAATAGACCAGTTTCTGGAAAGTGACTCATCAGTTGGAACAAAGAAGCTCCATCAGGTTACAAGGCAAAGACAGAAAGCTATAGAAGATAATCATCAGACATCATTCTTAATGGAAGATAATAATCAGACGTCATTGATAAGGAAAGATCATCATCAGACATAATTTATAATGGATGCCAGCAACAATCTGCTCATCATTCTAGAGCACATCAAAGGAAGATTACGGAGCACTGGAAGCAGATTCTAAATAAAGAAAATCCCATAGAAGCTATATTGACCCATGCAGAGCCTATGATGAAAGAAGAAGAACACACCCTGAAAAAAGTCCAAGTGTTAGTAAGGAAAATGAAGGCAAGGAAAGCAGCAGGCCCAGATGAAGTCACCAGATATTGGGTGAAATAAGGAAGAATGGCTCCTAAGAAAAACACTTCCCACATGACTAGAGAATAAGGATTCTGGTGCCAGTGTTTGAGAACAACTGCAAGCACAGAGGTATTAAACTTCTGTCATTTTGCATGAAAGTGTTGGACAGGGTAATTGATAAATGCGCACAACAGTAGAAAGTAAGGTGGGGATAAGCGGTTTGGATTCAGGTCAGGATGCATTATAACTGACCAAATGTTTGTAGTGAGGCTGACCATGGAGAAGAAGTTGAAGATGAGGAAAGAATCCAACTGGACATGGTTAGACTTGGAAAAAGTACATGACAAGTTTCCAGGAAAGCTGATTTGGGCAGTCTTAAAATGGTTCAAAGTCCCAGAAATATTGATAGAATTAGTGCAGGCTATGTACAAGGACTCAGTGACACAAGCACAAACCGAGTTTAGACTCATAAATGTGTTCCCCCTGGAAGTGTGTGTACATCAAAGTTCAGCTCTAAGCCCATTCCTGTTGATACTTGTGATGGACTTCAATTGCAAACTTGTTGGACGAGACAGATCATCAAAGCTGTTCTATGCAGATGATATGCCACTAAAAGCAGTTTCTTAACAGGAATTTCAGGAAGTGATAGGGAAATGGAATGCAAGATGGATGGCACATAGGATGACTGAGTACAGCCAAGTTATGTCAGCAAAGTGAGGGAATCAGGAGAAGTTAAAAACTGAAACAGAAGGGAAAATATTGGCATAGATTAACAACATCAAGTATCTGGGAGGTGTGGCAGAGGAAAACGAAAGTCTGAATGAGGAAGTCAAAGCTAGAATCAGAGGATCTGCAACCAGCTGGCACAAAGAGTCAGAGATAATGTGTGACAGAAGAATGACAAAGAAGCTGAAAAGGAAGATGTACAAAACAGTGATGTGACCAGTGCTTCTGTATGACATAGAAACTTGGCGAGTGAAGGCAGAGCAGCTGAGGAAACTTGACGTAATGGAAATAAAGTGCCTACGATGCATATTAGGATGCATATTGTGAGACATTAAAAAAGTGGACATTGGAACGGAACTGAAACTACACCTATTTACAGAGTATGTCAAGGAGAACCTATTATGGTGGTTCAGTCAAATGTGCAGGAAAGTAGAAGCTGGTTTGGCAGGGTTAGCCACCCGCTGGTGTAAACCTGGCTCTAGATGATTGCCACGTTGAAGTGACACCCTGACCCCATGTGCAAAAACAAGAAAATGCGGTAATGGATGGGCATAAAGAAGGAAAGAATAAATGAGGGCACCTAGCTAAGAGATGGAGGGCATGCATGAGAAAAGATCTGCAGCAGTCAGGCATGACTGCCAAAGGAGGTAGGAGAGTGGCTCTGAATCAAGAGAGTTGACAACAATCAACACAGCATCCTATCACCGAGTGGAAAATAGAAAAAAGGGGGCAGATGACAACGATGACTGAAACATAACTGTAAAACCTCTAATCAGTGCAGTTATTTAAATAACTATGTTATACTTCTCAAATTATTTAATTCTAAAACGTAAATGTATTAACAAAGTAAGACACACTGGAACATGGTATTATTCCAAGGGTTTCAGCTTTGTGAACTGTGTATGCTTGTGTGGTGTATAGGGATTAGGAGCTTACAGTACTTATGGTCTGCAATACTGCTCAGTGGAGCAAGACTGTATGGGTCTTGCTTCATTGTGTAGGATGCATTGTGAATTGGAGAGGGGTTCGCCATGCCATTCTTTAATACACAGCCCCTACTCCATGATGGACAGTGTGTATGAATACCACAAACAGACATCTACATAATACAAGTAATAAGCTATGTTTGTGTTGAGATGCTAGGAATAAAGCTACAGAAGAGAGATGTCTATATAATTCAGCAATGACCATTCTAGAGATGATTCTTCTGATGAAAATGCTTGAGGCATAATTCAAACTCTGATGTCTGGGGGGGTTGTCAGAATGGAGAATAAGCAACATAGAAACACTGGAGAGATGGTTTAACCCTTATGAAGACTTTAATCAGACTGAACATTCTTGAACAAAGTATATCTCATGGTATGCAGCTTCCTGTAGCTAGCATATGAGCCTGTTTACACTACATTGATGACTTTAAAATGAAATTTAAATACATACTACAAAGTTCATGGAGTTTTTATATCAAAATAAGAGCTTTGTACCCATTGAATAAATGAAGATTTTCAGTCATTAGAATCATGCTCATTGCTTGAAATGTCTGTATATTTTCTGGACTTACAATGGATCTTCCAAGTTAGAGTCTTTAATAGGACTATTCACTCTGAGCACATGATTTTCCTTCTAGGACACTTGCTGTTGCTGTACTGCAGCTTTTGTGAGACACAACTTGACCCTTTTTCTGCGGGTCATGGCATCAGATTTCTTATACTCTATGTATTCCTGAAACAGTACTGAATGTGACAATTCTGGTTGTTTATCTTCCCAAGACTTTGATGTGGTTGTCTTACATAGACGTCTTCAGTTTTTCCTATACAGGTTTTCATCTTGCCACAAACTGCATAGAATCTTAGATCACCTTTCTCATCAGGTGGCAAACTTCTTGATGGGTTTTGTGTTTTTGCTCTGTCTAGAAATCTCTTGCAGTTTCTCTAACAGTAGCTTTTCTATCTGCTTTATTTCCAGCATTTCTTCTACTATGTATTGATTTTCTGACAGCAGCAGTATAGTTAAAGTGCATTGTTTTTAGACCTCTGCCCATTGACAACTGAATGGATGAGATGCTGAACACAAGCAATGTTATATTTCTGTAGTCAAAAATTGTGGAGATGTCACTCTTTAGCATTTTCTATAGCTTTTTTTCATGAGATTCTTGATTGGATTGATCTACCACTTGTACATTTGACTGTGTATAGTGTGAACTGGATATCATTTGTGTGAATTTGTACTTGTACACAAATCTTTTGAATTTCTGACTTATATTGAAGAACATTGCTAGATATAACAATATCGGGTATACTGTACTGTGAGAATATATATCCACTTACATGTCACATATGTCAGTTGGTCTTATTTTTTTCCTGGGAAGTTGGAATAATAATTTACACAAATATAGAAAAAGCCAAACTGCAACCAAAAATGAACACGAAGCTCCATTCAAACAAACAGAAAATCTTTAATGTAGCTTAAAATCCACCAAATTGAGTGCTTTCATCTGCCCTAAGCAGACTTCATCAGAATAATTAATAAACAGTGCCTCACATTTTTATACTATTCTAATACTGCAGTAATTATTCAATAATTAACAAATTAATCAATTACAACAATCAAATCAATCATTCAAAAAACCAGTTAATATAACAATGAATATAACTAGTTAGGTTGTCCAAACTGAATTTAACCCATTGGTGTGTTTCTATTATTTAATCCACTGTCAAAAGTGCAACTGTGCATATAAATACTTAAAAATACTAATGTTGTCTTGCATATATTATATATTTTATATATTATTAGTATGTAGTGATATATTTTAATTAGTTAAGCACTTAAATATGTTTCTTATTATAATTATGTCATTTTAAACTACAATATGGGTTTCTATATCCCAAAAATAAACATAAATAATGTGACTTATAAGTAATTTATGTTGGGTATACTTGGCAGGGCTAATAGATAAGAGAACATATAAATAAAAGAACATATAAATAAGAATAAGATGGGAAAAATAAATTTATAGTTGTGGTAATAGGACACTTGTATATTAGTGTGGTGTGTGTACCGAGTTATACTCAAAAATTCACAATGTAAAATAACCATGTTGTTGTGAAAATAGTAGTTAAAAAATAATAAAAATTCATCATTAAAACCTTTTAAATTAATATTAATCAGATTGTATGTTATTATTATAACATATTAAAAAATGATAAATATCTAAAATTTGTTACTAAAAACAATCATTCATGGTCCAATAAAAAATGTTGTGTTAATATTAAAACAAGATCAAACTGAGGCAGCTTTATCAATTAGTATCGCCTTTATATTAATATATTCGTTAAGACCAGGAAAATAATTTGACTTAAGTCTCAACTGCCACTTAATCTCTCTAAGTAGTAGGTTGTTCTTAAAATCACCTCCCCTAGTGTCAGTTTTCATTAATTCTAAAATAGCAAACTTAAAATCTGTAAAACCTTCACAATGTACAGAATGTTTATAGAGGGCACTGGTCTCTTTCTTCACCTTGATGTCATTGGTGTGTTCATAAATTCTCTCCCTTGTTTTTAGTAACAAATTTTAGATATTTATCATTTTTTAATATGTTATAATAATAATAACATACAATCTGATTAATATTAATTTAAAAGGTTTTAATGATGAATTTTTATTATTTTTTAACTACTATTTTCACAACATGGTTATTTTACATTGTGAATTTTTGAGTATAACTCAGTACACACACCACACTAATATACAAGTGTCCTATTACCACAACTATAAATTTATTTTTCCCATCTTATTCTTATTTATATGTTCTTTTATTTATATGTTCTCTTATTTATTAGCCCTGCCAAGTATACGCAACATAAATTACTTATAAGTCACATTATTTATGTTTATTTTTGGGATATAGAAATCCATATTGTAGTTTAAAATGACATAATTATAATAAGAAACATATTTAAGTACTTAACTAATTAAAATATATCACTACATACTAATAATATATAAAATATATAATATATGCAAGACAACATTAGTATTTTTAAGTATTTATATGCACAGTTGCACTTTTGACAGTGGATTAAATAATAGAAACACACCAATGGGTTAAATTCAGTTTGGACAACCTAACTAGTTATAGTCATTGTTATATTAACTGTTTTTTTGAATGATTGATTTGATTGTTGTAATTGATTAATTTGTTAATTATTGAATAATTACTGCAGTATTAGAATAGTATAAAAATGTGAGGCACTGTTTATTAATTATTCTGATGAAGTCTGCTTAGGGCAGATGAAAGCGCTCAATTTGGTGGATTTTAAGCTACATTAAAGATTTTCTGTTTGAACGGAGCTTCGTGGAATAATAATTTAGCCAGATAAGATACTTGGTTTCTTTGAAATGGAATAAATCAGTATCAGCTTGATTCCATGGTTGACCTTGAACAAGATATGTTAATTATTCTTCCTATGCATGCTTGTTATGGTATGCATTGCAGATGGCATAATATTATACTACTTTCCTACTCAAGTAGCATAGAAGGACAAAGCCCTGACATTGACCCAGGTGACCTGCCATTTATTAATGACTCAGTCATCTGATAGAGGTGGCAGGGAAGGATTGTGAAACCATCCTTCATGGTGTGATGGGGTGATCAAGGTCATGTGCTGCCATAACCCAGAGAGGACTGCAGTTGCACAAAAGGTAGACCTGGGAATGGGCAGTTGGCTCACCAAGCTTCTGCCTGATAGTATCCTTTGTTGTGTATTTACAAAAGCATACTTTCACATAGTTAGAATTCTGTGGGCCTCTGTGGTGATACTGATGTCATGTGCCCCTACCCATGGGTTGCACTACGATATTATAAGCACCCTGCTTATCTTGGTACCAGTGAAGGTACAAGGTATGTATAAGACTGCCTGAATAATGCCCCTCTTTGAACAGCTTTCACCTTTGCAGTGGGTGAAAGTCCCAATGTGGGAATAACAAATGAACTGTGTCTAACTGGGGAGGGGGCTTGATATTTGGCTGGCCCAGGGAGAAGAAGTACATAAAAATATTACTTTCTACTTCTTATTCTTTTTGAGACAACATTCTTATTCTGCATATTACATCTCTTGCTTTTTCTGTGTACTTTACTATTTAAAGATGTAATTCATGCACTCTTTCAAGTGTTTATCTTCTCAGTTTACAACAAACTATTATTTTGATATCTTTGTAAACCCAGGACACCACTTACTTCTTCCTTGAAAGAAACATAGACAGAATTTCCTCCCATACTGATGATTTATTCTCAGGCCAACCTCTTGTTATAACCTCTTTCAGTAAATGTATTAACATATTTAAGTCAGTATCTTTCAGGGTTTTTTTTTTTTTTTATTACTTTTAATTGGTCATCGGTAACTGTAGAATTACTGAAAATATTTATCATTATTCTTCTTATAGTAACTCTTCATGCTTCATTTCTCTGGTAAATACGATCTGCTCATGGCTGCTATCCAAAGAAAACAACCTATCAGTGAGAATCCTGGGACTTTCAAAAGTAAGAAGCTGTGATTCACATAGAAAAACACTGAATTCTACAACTCAGCATTATGTCTTTCAAGCAGTGTTTGGGGGGGGGGGTGACTTCACCAACTGCAGTCCCTGTTATGGGAGGTTGCACCTCCTACCCCTGCTACTTACATCAAGAATGTTATCTTCAGAATAACATAAATGTCCTAATTTAATGCAGTCTCAGACTTAGTATGTATTCTAATATTAGCATTTGCACTCCTACTGTCAGAAGGATTGCAGTTATGATTCTCAGAATTAATAAAAGGCCCACTTGCCCAGCATATATGCTATGTGCAGTTCTTTGAATGGTGTGTAGTTGACTTTCAGTTCATGCATGTGTAAATAAAGTAACATCTTATAATATATTGGAGATGACTTGTAAACAAATTTTGAATATGCTTTGCAATGTTTACTTTACTCAGATTTATGTGAATGAATCACATTCATGCATGACTGCTAACAGTTCCTTACTATTCTATCTCAGCACACCTCTTTTACATATCTGTAAGTGCTGTTGAGACTCATGCAATTAGTCTTATATCTTGCAGGATCACAGATGCTATGTCATTCTGATTGGCATCTATTTGAAATGCAACTGGCTTATTTTCATAATAGTATTTTAATGCCAGGCGTTCTGTAACTTGTTTCAAACATACTTCAAAATTATTTTCCTTTTCAGAGTTCTATTTTCAGATTGCAAACTGCTCAAAATATTTTCTTAAAGACATATTTATCTCACAAATATTAAATGCAAACTTTTTTATGTAATGTTTGCTTGTCTATTTGCTTTAGCTTCTGCACAATTGTTCCTTTTCTTTTTTTTTTCATTCCATGGTGGGCACGTTCCCAGTACAGAAATGTAACTATGACTGTGTTCCTATCCCTAAGATACTTCTCATCCCAATCACAATATTTATCTACATTTTCCAGAATGTCATCATCTCTGGGATAGGGTCACTGAAAGTTCCTGCTGCTATTAATGATGATGAGTTGTTGAGAAAGAGCAACCCCCAGATCCACCATTGCTACATACAAAGGCTTGTTGACTTGGAGGCTGACTCCCTTGCCTCCTACATGACGGTATCCTACTATGTAGCCTACTGCATGGTATGATCTTTGGGGTGTTTCCACTCTGTACCCAGGGCTAATAATGCCTCCAAGCCTGTTGCATGCCTAACCAAGTTTCCATTTATAGTCACTGTCTCCACTAGGAGCATTATGTCATCCCCAGCTCTCTCCCATTTGAGAGGTAGGTGAGCAAGTAAAACCGTGTCATTTCTCACTCTACATGGTCCTGAAACCACGTAACAAATGTTATTCTCCTTCCTATTGTCGTCTGTTTTCTATTTTCTAAGTGACAATGTTCTCATTCTTTCTTCATAGTTCAACCTTTGTATGTTTTCCTATAGCTGATTTTTTTTCCTCTCTCTGGCATCTAGAAATGTATACAGTGTTTCAGATACAATCCTATCAGCATTGTCTGTAGTGTAATGATGACCTCAGCATGTTTGGAGTCAATTCCCTGTATCCAGCATTTTGGTTGTATTTGTCACTGCTGTTTTGGAGCACATGAAAAGGCTTGGCTTAAGATTGATTATTACCTACATGTCATTTTCATTCTGCGTGTGACTTAGGATTATCCCCAAAACTGTATGCTTCCAATGGATTACCACTTTTTATGTGTCACTGATTTTGTCATTTGCCAAATCACAGTATCTAATTATTTGCATAATGTTAATTAAGTTTCGGCAACACTCTTTTTAGATCTTGTAAATTAAACTGTCATATCATCCCAACTGTCTGTTGATATGTTGACTGGTATGCAGCATTCAGACGTTCCTTGTTATCTATCAGAGTTAAACTGTCCTTGATTGCTATATATATATATATATATATATATATATATATATATATATATATATATATATACACGCAACAAATTTCTGTTAACAAGAAATAATATAAAAAGTCTAAGTGATGATTTACTGCACATTATGCTATAAAATATTTTATTATATTTTGGAAATGAAGTAGAGAGGATGAAAAGGCATAATAAGTGAAAGAATATGAAAGATGTTTCATGAAGTTGTTCAGCTAAAGTTATATTTGAATATAGTTGTATGAATATAGTTGTATGAATAATTTCCAAGGAATCTGATAGAGAGAAAGATTTGCATTAAATCATTTGATACTTAATATGAAAACATATAAATTTAAATTAGGAAATGTTAAATTTAAAGAGGATTACTCTCCCTTTCTTGTATTTTAAAAGGTCAACCCCCCAAAAAAAAACAGACCAAATACTATCACTGCCTTTTAGTGCTATTGTCTCTCCTTTATTTGAAACCTCATCAGAATAAATAACACTTGCATAACACTGCTTTAAACAACTTTCACTTCAAGTGACAAAACATGTGACATAAACCAACAAGTACCAAAGCCATATACATTAAAAATACTAAATATGTAGAAAAAAAAATAAATAGAATTAAAATCGCTCCACAAACATATTTTCTGAAGCATCTTGTAATACTTAACATTTATAGTGTTTCTGGACATGACAGCACTACTAATGAGAATGAAACGGAATCAAATTATTTTTTTTTTCAAAACAGGTTTATTGTTTTAACATACAAGAGAAATATCATAACAATTTTATACAAGTAATTAAAAATAGATATGATTATAACATTCAACAAAACAACTAAAGTATTTACAAAGACATCCACTGCAATCAGATCAATTAATTAAACTAAAATACCATGCTATTGAAATTAGGATTTTTTTAACAAATTTTGTAAATTATCCCATACAATATAATAAGATGTTTTTCTAGTTGTTCTTGACCTAATTGTGTTTATTTCCATATGGCACACTATATTCATAACATTTTTAAATTCATTGAACGAAGGAGGTGTATCTGAAATCCAATTTCTGGTTATTATTTTCCTAGCCACTGCTAGAATAGACCATAACAAGGGAAGCTTAACCTTTTAACACTTTGAGGTACAGGTGTGTTGAATAATATAAGAGATTTAGAAATAATGAAATTATTTGTAAAAAGAGCCTGCAAAAATTCATTAATTGACTTCCAGTATTCTTTCAATTTTATGCAGTCATAAAACATATGAGCCCAGTCAGCATTAATTTCTACATTACATCTCTTACATAGATTATCTTTATTATTTATTTTATTCATCATCAAAGGTGTATAAAAAGATCTATGTAAAAATTTCCATGTATAAAGTCTCCAGACAATGGAAGACGTAGTTCTATAGGCAGATTCCAATATATATTGTTTATCTTGTTGATTTGGTGGGTCCCCATTAATAGAAGTGAAATAATTCCAGTATGTATCTACACTGTAAAAAGTTTCTTGTCTGATAATTTTATGTATGTATGAAAGTTTACCGTTATCAGAAACTTTATGTTGTAAATTTAATATCAATTAATCAATCAGTGTTGGAATAGATTCTTTAACTGTTATAGACATTAGATCTATTTTATTAATGAGATGTTGTCTAAAGGTCTGAACCTCTAGCCAGCAAGTTTCTCTTAGATCAAATTCTTGTTTTAAGAAATCTAGATTTTTAACTTTATTATCAGATATCAACTGATACCAGTACTTTAGATCATTATCTATAGCTAAATGTGTTCCTTCAGAAGTAGATGACAAAAGCATACCCTGAGTATACATTATAGGGAATATAATAAAATTCCATTCCCTATACTTAGGGTGCATGAATATAAAGTTACGATAGCTAATAATAATATTTAATGGGTAACAAACCATATGTTTAGGTGTAATAGGTGAAGTACAAAATTCCTTTAGTAACCATAACATGGAGTTATTTACAATCATATTTTTATGTGTTAAGGAGATTTTCATGAAGTGCATACTAATTAGCTCCCAATAATCTTTCCATTTTGCGACATATGACTGATCTATTAATAAAGTAATAACTTTTAGAATAGAAGAGATAGTATATAAATTAAAGTCTGGAAAAGAAATACCCCCTTGAGACCAGCTATTAGTATGTTTCTTTATTGCAATCCTAGGTCTATTAGGTGCCCATAGGAAATTTAACATTAGTGTATTCAGCTTCTTGATAATTATTTTTGTAGGTGGAAGTATTATTGATTGTATTAAGTATAAAATCTTGGGGAATATTATCATTTTAATAATTGTAAGTCTCTCCTCCATAGTAAAAAACATATTATTCCAGGTATTAAAAAGATTTTGTATATTAAGAAAACAGGTATTATAATTATTATATATAATAGATTTAATATCTTTAGATAGTATTATACCTAAATAAGTTATCTGACCTGAATTGGGTACATATTTAGTAAAATCACTAATGAGAATATTTTTTCGTGTATATATAGGTAGTATTTTAGTTTTTTCTTCATTGAATATTAAACCAGAAATCCTTTTAAAATTCATCATTTTATCAAATAGAGACTGCATAGAAGAATTAGATCCTGCTGATGTAATTAGAACATCATCTGCAAAAAGTTGAATTTTGGATGTTGTATTTTCATCTATTTCAAACCCCTCTTTGTCAGTACTGTTTCTGATCAAATTAGCCCAAGGCTCCATTACTAAAGTGAATAATAGTGGAGAAAGTGGACATCCTTGTTTTGTACCTTTAAAAATGGGTACTTTGTGAAACTTATGTTCCTACCTTAATATAAGCCAATGTTCCTTTGTATAAATGCTCAATTAGATTTACAAATGCATCTGAGAAGTTTGTGCACTTCAGTAAGGTAAACAGATAGTCCCAACTTACTGAATCAAATGCTGAACTTATATCAAGACTAATAAGTGTTAAATCTTTCTTTTTCCTATTTGCAAAATCAATTAATGTTAAAGTTCTTCTTATATTATCAAAAGTATTTCTATTTACAATGAAGTCTGTCTGATCTATATCTATAATGCCGGGGATGAGTGTCTTCAATCTATCAGCAAAAATACTCATAAACATTTTATAATCAACATTAAGTAATGAGATGGGCGATATGAAGTACATCTAGTTGGATCTTTATTAGGTTTTAAAATTGGCTTAAATAAATGTATATTGCCAAGATGGGGGTTATTAACTCAGTTTGGGCCAAAATAAAAACCTTATGTATTAATGAATATGTACTTTTAGAAAGGATTTTATATATCTCTGGTATAATACCATCATTACCCAGTGCTTTGTTTGATTTAAGCTTATTTATTTGTGTAATAACCTCTGTATATGAAATACCTTTGTCCAATAGTTTAATCTGTTGTTTATTAATCTTTTTAGTCATGTTTGTGGTTATAAACTCCTTTATTTTATCTTTAGGTTCCATGTTAATGTTATTATGGTTAATTTTGTGAAAGTGATTTCTAAATTCATCTAGTATTTCTGGTATACTAGAAACATTCTTCTTTTTCCTTAGAGAAAAGATTTATTTGATATGGTTTTGTTTATTCAACCTTTTTGTTTTATTTTTAAGTCTATGTAAGTATTTGGGGCTTATTGAATAAGACAAAAACTTGTATTTCTCTAAAGTTATTTTAACTTTATGAGTTAAAATTTCTTTGTATTTCTCATTTAGTTTGTTTATTTCTTCAATAACTTTCTTGTCCATAATATTTTCTTTATTATTATGTTTATAAGAGTCTAATTTACTTTGAATATCTAACAATTCCTTATTCCAAGATTTCCTTTTATTATTATACCATCTGATACTTTGTCCATATAGATATGATTTTAAGGCATCCCAAACATAGACAATGGAGACTTCAGAATTATTATTTATGTCTAAAAAATGTTTTACTTCTGAAAGTATATATTCTTTATAGTCTTTTAGTTGAGTTAAGTATGCTGGTATCCTTTTGATCTGAACATTATGAGTATTTTTTATCGTGAATTCAAAAACAATTGAATTATGATCAGATATAGGACATGAAATGATTTTGGAATTAATTAAATCTGTTACCATCTGGTTAGAAATAAAGACCCTATCTATTTTTGAATAAGTTTTGTATCTGTTAGAAAAAAAGGTGTATGGTAATGATTTTGAATCTATCTGATTATTAATATCATTCAAATGATAAGAATTAGCAAAATCATTTAAATGTTTTGCATTAGATGTAATTCTTCTTTTTCCTATAGTGATAGTATCACTTTCATGTAGTATACAATTAAAGTCACCAGCTAAAATAATATCTCCTATAGAGAATGATATGATCTTATCAAGATGATGTTTCACTGTATTAATACCAATTCCAGGTATCCAATATACATTAATTAAAGTGTAAGTCTTCCCATTAATTTGTATTGTGACCATACAAAATATTCCTTTGTCATCCTGATAAGACTTAATGGTTTTAGGAATGGGCATACTTTTATTCCATAAAATAGCCACTCCTCTTTTTTTCTGAGTGTGCTCTGAACTAACCAATACTGTATATTTGTTTGTGGCTAGTTTATCAATATCTTTTTTCAAGAGTTGGGTTTCTTGCAGGAAGACTAAGTTGGCCTTATGTAAATTAATGTATCTTATTAGGCTTGCCCTTTTACACGGATTATTCAATCCATTAATATTTAAAGAAATTCCTTTTAAAGATGTCATTTGGCATTTTAAAACTTAAGAATCTTATGATCAAAATAACAAATAACAACATAAGTAATGTTACATCTCCTCCTTTAGGTGTACCTTTAAATATAGCTGTATTTATTGAATCTCTTGTGGGATTTTGTATAGGATTCAATTTTGTTTGTAGTGACAATGAGTGTACAAAATATATTGTGGATGTCAAAACTATATACATATAACAATGAACAAGTGAAAATAATGTAAGGATTAAACCTTGCATCCAGCCTGGAGTTAAAAACTCCAACTTAGAGTAGTATTTACCACTCAAGTTAACACCCTACCCTAAGCAGCAGTACCTCAGCTACCACCTTATCAATTTAATACTGGCTATATTTAACTTAAATTAACAGCTTTCAATTCAATTATCTAGCAAGACAAGACTACACATTTGATAAAACAGCATCATATAAACTAAAATAAACTTTTTTTAAAAACTATTCATACTACTATATACATCTATGTAATATAATACACTTGTATTCAAATAGCATTCAAATAATCTTGATATTAGGAACCAAGAGAGAGAGAAATAAAAGACGGAAAGAGGGAGAGAGAGTAAAAGAAAGAGAGAGAGAAAAAAAAGAAGGCATATTTACATATTAATTTATTCAAAGTATGTAAAAATAAGTTCTAACATTCATTTAAATCAAAAACTTTGGCTAATGTGGTTCAGACATTACATATATTAAGATGCATCTATTTTCTGTCATGTAAATGCAGTCAACAGCTTCCAAAAAAAACCCTTGAAATGCTTGTATATGAGCATTTTACTCATACTCATTATTGTCAATAGAATAAAATATTATATTTATAGAAATTGTTATAAATCATACTGCATAGTTATGCAAATTCTCAGAAACACTTGCATTATTGTAAAAAAAGCCATCTGTAATTTGTATGTCTATACTACTGCTTTAAAATATATCACATGACAATTTCTTCCAGAATAGAGTTATAAAGTTATTTATGCTTGTCAATCAGATGAATTAAATGAGTTATAGTAATGTATATGTTTGGAACATAAGTTTCTAACACAGATTAGTATGCTGCAGTCAAGTAGATTTTCAAAAACACTTGAATAAATGTTTCATTTTCTATGCCTTCTAAAATAAGACATTCACTTACTACAAGAAACTGCATAATTTAAAATCATTATAACTGACATATTTTATGAATTATAACATAGATATTTAAGTAATTATATAAAATAACTCACATTTAGATGTTAAAGAGTTCATTTTCCTTCATATAGTCGCATTTGCATCAGTTCTACTTCCTGGTAGAGTGTTCTTCCTGAATCTGCAATGTGTCAGTGTGATATCTGGGTCAAAGGTCAAATTGACTGCTTTCAGCTTCTCTGTGAGAATTCTGAGAGTTGAAGCTTTTGAAACAACTCGAGGACACTGTTCATGAGGTAGCCCACATCCCAGATTGTCTCCCTTAACATTTTGACGGGAAACTTGTTAAAAACTAGTGACAAACATTCATTTAGCAGTGTAAATACATCTAAACATGACAAAACCTTCACAATGTATTTTACAGGTTATTACAGCCTCTATGTAAGTGAAATTAAGCCCAAAGTTATTAATAAGTAATAAAACTCAATATTTTTGTCCCAACTCAATTTTTATGCAAATCTTATTATTTACTGTGTCTATATGATCAAAAGCATTTCTATATATTAATATGAAAAAAAAATAAAGAGAAAGAATAAAGAAAAGAAAAGAGAGTAGAAAATAAAAGAGTGTAAAGCAGAAATAAAAAAATGTAAGAGAAAGCTATAAGAAGTATATACAATGGAATATTACTTACTGTTTATATTAATAGAGTTAAAAATAAAACATATTATTTACTATTATTTAGTTCTAATTATTATTAGTTAAAACATGCCAGATTATTTACAAATAAGCATAAGCAGTATAATCAAGAAAGTATAATTAGGAATAACATTTGAAGAACATATAAACTTTTTACAAGGAATAAATATGTTATTATTCCATTTATCATATTTTCATTACTCTTCTCTCCCTGCCCTCCCCCACCCTTTACCCACTACATAATCTAAATAGAATGTCATATTGTTTAAACAAAGAAAAGAAGAAAAGGAGAAAAAAAAGAGAAAAAAAAATGTATCAAATTACTGACCTTACTTCTCTTTTTCAGAAAGAGAAACAAATTGAATAATAGCTTGTTATTAGTTCCTCAGATATTTTGACTGGTTATGAAACAAAACATTTCTTTGCACACAGAGAATAACTTTGATTAAATCTTTTTTCAGAATAATTGTGGCTTTCTGGAAATGCAGGAACTATATTTAAAAAGATTAATAATGAAGTAAAATGATGAGAGAAAAAAAAGAAAAAAAACAGAACAAATCATTTGTTTTTTAGTCTCTTCTTCTTCTCTGAAGTCTTCCACGAAGTTTCAGTTGCCAATCTCTTTAATGAAGGACTAGCCCATTCCATTTCCTCTATTTTATCCAAAATCTTATTTTTTTTGATAAACAGTAAAGCAGAGTCTAAGTCATCAAAAATTTTAGGACCATCAGGAAGGAAGATTTTTAGCTTGGCAGGAAACAGAAGGTATGTTTTAAACTGTGCTTTTTTTAAGCTCCCTTATTAGTGGCAGAAAAACTTTTCTTTTAGCTATTACCAAGGAAGAATAGTCATTGTCAAAATGCACAGTTGTCTCATTAATCTTAACAGGAGCTTTAGCCCAAGCAGATTTAAGAACCATCTCTTTATCAAAAGATGATAGAAATCTAACTATAACTGATCTAGGATAGTTTTGTTCGAGTTAGTATTAGCTATAGATCTATGTGCTCTTCGATACCAAAAGAGAATGCTTCTGGTAAGTCTAAAGTTTTAGGAGCCATGTTGTTAAAAGAAGTAATATTGTTACCTTCAATATTTTCTGGCAGTCCAAAAATCCTAATGTTATTGCACCTAGATCTATTTTCCAGGTCATCCAGCTTTGTTTGTAAATGTGTATTTTGTTTCAGCAGAAACTCAATGTTGATTTCCTCTTCTTGGATTCTATTTTCCATGTCATTCACAGCTTCTTCTATGCCTGTCATCTGGATCTTCTGTTGTTGCAGGTCTATATGTAACAAGTCTATTTGTTTTGTAGTTTTTTCTATGAAGGTATCAATTTTAGTATCCATTTTATCCATCTTAGCAGTAAGTTGCTGGATTATAGTTATCAGAGACTGAAGTTCTTTCTTGATGCTGGAGTCTTGAGAATTTGTCTTAATGGAACTCATTTCAGACTGATAAACTGACAGGAAAAATTCCAAAGTTATTTCTGACAGGAATATTGTTAAAATTTCCTTTCTTTTTTAGATATAGTTCAAGAACTATATAAAACAAACATATTTAGAAAGAAAATTACTTCAAAAATTAATTTTTTAAGTAATTAATTCCTATCAGTATAATGAAATTGGTGGAGCTGAAGAAATCTGCTGTTATCCTGTGTTCATTCTTGGCCACGCCCCCCTATTCAGTCCAATCAAATTATTTTTGGAATACCACCACAATGGAGGTCCAATACATTGGCAGATTGTTGCACCAATTAGGAACTATCCAGTCAACATCAGACAATGAAATCAAATAGAAGCAACGTTTCTAGAGTTGGGGACATGGCTTTTCATGAAGGATATAACACAAGCTCCAGAAACACCAAACAACTTTAAGGGTTTTAATTATAATTCTTTGGTAATTACTTCTGCCTTTTTGGATTTATTTTCTTAAGGGCTCACATTCATTCTGATGATGCAGTCAAAAAGAAGAGAAGTATTGAGCTTGAATGTTTTGTGTGGAAGTTAAATCTAAACCTAATATTTCACTGATCAGTAAGTAATGACTCTTGCTTGAATGTTGCATCTAAATATCAGAATGTCTTTAACTAACCACGTCACCACCACCAAATTCAGTTTTGGTTACTTTTGAACAACTGTGTGAGAAAGTGAGAAAGACATTAGACAATTATACACTAATTGTAAGTATGCTTGTTTCAATTTGAAATGTCACAAAAAAAACATTTTTTTCTGTGTTGTCTGATAAACCAATGCATATTACGAAACCGAACAAAGGGGGGGGTTGGTGGCGGTAAATCTGAATGATTATGTTCTTAATGTTTTAAGTGCTTTATTGAATGATGATGTTTATGAATCTGTTTATATAAATTCTATTAATATTGCTTACAGAAATAATTGATATGTAGATTGAGAATTTGTTTATGAAGGTTTTATTAACAAGGGATTGTATGATTTTTAACAGTAAAACTTCTTAACATACTATCAGTGTTTAATATCTGTAAAATTCACAAAAATTTAATTAACCTGCCATTTAGATTAATTGTTTCTTCACAGGAACCTGCCATTTAGATTAATTGTTTCTTCACAGGTTTCCAAGACCAAGGGCTTAGCAACGTGGTTTTAAAGTTAAAAACATTTTGTAGTGACAAATCCATATTTTAAGGGATTCTTGGCAGGTTTGTTTTATGGGTATAACAATGAAGGAGCAGCTGCTTTTGGTGACTGCTGATGCTTAGAATGGCTCAATGAGGCAATTTCCAACAATATGATGTTTGATAACAGTAAAGCTGGTTTACTTCATCATGCAATGAACATCATTTTAACCAATAATTTGAAGATTTTCAAAGGAGAATATTTTCATCAGAAAAAAGATGTGACAATGTATGTTAGGCATGCTCCATTGTATGTCAATATTATTTTGTGATACTGGAATATTCAGTTAAGACCTTCATTCCATTGTATTTATGCTACCTGGATTATATATTTTTTATTATATGAAGGTAGTGAGAATAAACTAACCAATTTCTTTTTTATTTAAATTCAATGACTACATTGTTAGAATTTATATTTCAGTTTGATAATAAAAATATGCACTTTATAGATGTTAATATCTCTAAAATATGAATTCTAAGACATTTGAATCTAATATGCATAGAAAACCTACTCATTCAAACATTTTTTTACATTTTAATAGTCAGCATTCTCCATGACAGAAGAGAGATCTAATAAAAGGTCAACTTATTACACTTTCTAGATTTATTTTTGGACAACACTGTGTTTGGTACAGAAGTGGAGATTTTGACAATGATATTCAAAGAAAGGGGGTATCCTGAAGAATTAATTAATGAATTAGTATGTGAGATTAAAGTAAAAAGGGTTAGTGATTTTCCACCTATCTTTTAACAGCCAGATTATGTGAAAAAGAATGTTAAAAACTATGGGTTGAAGGACTGGTTTTCAACACAGCTATGATATTTGTCTTTAATAAAGAAAAGAACATAAGGAATATAATTCATAGGAATTGGGGTTTAATTATTAAGAATAGTTGACCAAGCCAGACAATGGGTGGCATGCTTTTGTCTGTCAATAAATAGAATGCTAACCTCAAAAAAAGATTTGAAAGAAATTACAATAAAGAATGTGAGCAGTAGCACAGTAAACTTAAAAAAAAATAGTAGACAGTGGTTGCTGTAATCACTGCAGGTTTGTTAATGATACAAACTGCATTGTTGTCTCTAGTTAGAATAGGACAACTGATTGTACAGGGTACTATAATTTTAGAACCAAGGGTGTGATTTACCCTGCTTGTCTCATGATAGCTTTTACATAGGGAGGACAGAAGATTTGTTAAGACAAAAAATATAGAAACTTAATTGTGGTATTAGAGGTAAGGATATAACTAATGACCTCAGTAATCACATGCAAATATGTTCCAGTTTTAAAAAGTTTTATTTTATTTAACATTTGTTTACCGGGAAAGTCTGACTGGGACAAAGCCCATTTTCAGTGGAGGGCTGGGGAGAAACACTCCAGATGCATGTCTTTAGAATGTGGGAAGAAACCAGAGCACCCAGAGGACACCCATGCAAATACAGGGAGGACATGCAGACTCCACACAGAAGGCACCCCAGCTGAAAATTGAACCAAAGAACCTCTTGATGTGAGGCAACTACACTAACAGCTACACTACTGCACCACCCAATTATTATTCTTTGTTCTTGAACAAGTTTCCCAACATCACAAGGAGGTAATTGGAAAATGTAAGTGACTATGAGAAATTGCTGTGGCAATTAAAACTAAATGCAGGGGTTCTTTCATTCATCCAGGAATTAATAAAGACACACGCACACACACACACACACACACACACACACACACACACATATATATATATATATATATATATATATATATATATATATTGCATATTAAAAATGCATGCTGTCTAATTATAGAATATTATTATTATTATTTTTTAATATTTAGTTTTAAAGTATATGGGTTTAGTATTGGTTGTTTTCTGTCACATGGTTTTGTCACATGATGCAAAACTTATATAAAGCACTGTTATGCACTTTTTTTAGTCTAATGAAGTCTCAAATAAAGGACAGATGAAAATGCTAAAAGGCGGTGATGACATCTGATTTGTGTTTTTTTTTGTTGTGGTTTTAATTTTAAAATGTTCAGAACTATTCCAGACCTTGGATTTTCATGATTTTTGTATTTTAAAGAAAATATTTGAATTACAAGGGGATAAAGTTTTTTTGTTAAAGGTAGTTTGAGGCTGGTTATGGAGATAATGTAATTAGTGTGTTACTAGTTGAACTAAACATCTATAAATTTCTATACATTTCATGGCTATGTTATGATCATAGCATGGATGATACACTCTTGGCTATTGTTTGTGCTAAGTATACAGATTTTCTAATTATAGCTGCTGTTGCCACATGATGTCAGAAGACAAGAGAGTTAACAACCCAGCAACCTGTTTAATTTAGCAGATGTTTAACTGAAATGAAGTTGTTTACTAGGAGACTAAATTTAGCAATACAGTTGTACCACAGTGGCACTCTCATTTTAATGATATACAACATGGGTAATTCCACTGTCAATATTTTTAAGAAGAAGAGTACCTTCAGCTCCCTAGTTCACTTCACTGTACACTTGTTTGAGAAGAGTATATACTGATGTTACCATACTACTGCCAAAGGGTGCACAATTTAACCAAGGCCAAGAGATCGCTACTGACTTCATTACAAAACAACAAGAGTGTCTGTATTATGAAACCAGATAAAGGGGGAAGTATTGTTTTTTGTGATGCCATAGATTACTTGGGGGGACATATGTTTAATTTTATATAATAGTGACAGATACAAGCAAGTATCTAAGAACCACATTTTCATTGTTTGTCGGATGCTTGACTTACAGTTACACAACTGGTGCAAGCAGGGGATGGTTTCTTTTGAGATTCACAATTTTTTGACTAACAAGCTACCCTTGTACCTTCCATTTTTGGTATACCTAAGGTACATAAAAATGTTACACACACACCCCTACAGACCTATTGTTGATGCACAAAATTCAAAGACTTACCCTTTTGCTGTCCTGGTTGACAAACTTTTGAAATCTTTTATGGACAATAAGACACATTTACTTAAGAATTCTTGGGATTTTTTAGGAAGAATTAAGGAAGACAATTACAAGGGCAATTTATTTTTTCTTATTGTGAATGTTCAGGATTAATTTCCTGTATTCCACAAGACACCAGCCTTGAGTTATTTAATGATGTTTTAGTGGCTTGTCAGTTTCTCTCAAATTCTGAAATCAACTTTATTGTTGTATTATTATTATTGTTTTAGAGAACAACTACATGTATTTATTTATTGTTTTATTGACATTTGATTACCAGGAAAGTCTGACTGGGTAGAAGCCCATTTTCAGCAGAGGCCCAGGGAGAAAAGCTTCAAATTATTACAAAACATTTTAAGAACAATAATTTTACCATCTTCAAAAATAGAACAAAAACATCTGCATTTTAAATAATTATAACAAGTTAGACATAATATACAACATTGCTTAAGTATCAATACAAGGTATATGACAATCATTTAATATTTAGACAAATTTTAAACAATTTGAGGAAACAATAAAGGTAAATTCGTTCAATGCAAATAGGAACTGCAATATGAAGTGAAGGAAGATCAGGCTTATGGTATATTTAGAGGGAAAGTCAAGGAAGAGAATTAGAAGTAAGTGAAGAAGAAGGGAGACGAAGGAGTTATAAGGAGTGAAAAGATACTTGTACACATTTAGGGATGTAGTTTATCCTGTGTTTGAGCAAGAACAGAGACAGATTATAGTTGGCAAGTCTTTCAGAGTGATTTTGAAAGATGGGAGGAAGGGTACAGACCTTATGGATACAGATTAGAAGTTCTAGGCCTTAGGAACCTTATACAAGTACGGACAATGCCCAGCAGATTTGCCATAGTTGCAGAGAGACAGGAGTTTTTGGTCACTTGATTGCAGTGACTGACTGGAAACATAGTTGTGTAGAATGTTTTAGTGCTGGAGAGGCAGATGGGTGCTGGATAATTTTATAGGTGGTAAAACGTTGTGTATATGTTAGTTAATGTGGTAGTTCTAACCAATTAAGGCTTTTCAGTGCTACACAGTGGTTATTACTACATGCACTTTGAAGGTGAATTTTTTTAGGCAGACTAAAAGAGTGGCTATGGCCACAGCATGCATCCCCATTTGTGCCAACCTGGTTTTACTGACATGGGAGAAACATTTTATTTTTACCCCAGAATACTTTAAAAATTGTGTATTTTATTTAAGATACTGTGATGACATATTGATTCTTTGTGATGGTACTTAAGATGAGGCTGAAGAGTTTGTTCGATTTATGAACCACACTATTAAATTCTTGTTTTTTACCCACAGAATTACTAGAGATGAGATCCAATTTTTGGATGACACTATCACCACACATAGAGGCAGGTTTGACTTGAATATATATAAGAAACCTACCTTTAGTAACACTTCAACAGTTCACACCATTTTCTTTGAAAAATGCTTTGGTTAAGAGGTAGCTTATATACCTAGCGTGGATGATTTCCAGAGTAGATAATGTCAATGCATAAAAGAAAGAAACTTGAAAACATTTTTTCTTCTAGGGACTATCCCAAAAGAATGGTTGCTGAGATCAACAATGATGTTTTTTTGAGGTTGGGGGACATTAAACTAGCCCCTTTTAGGGATAGATCTCATTGACACTCATGGAAATAACAGTTATAACAATAGACATTTTGATAGGGTATCCGTGGGAGAATATAATTACAACTTGTTAGGTATAAAAATATTATTAAAGGTAAATTAAAGATGACTGCAGTATTTTTAAAACAAATGAATCTATTTTAGAATAAGCAGGAACTAAATCCAACTTTCTTTACAAATCTGGGAGAAATCTAAATTGGAAACCCAGGGTGTACCTAGGGTGATGTTACAGGTGTGGAGCATATTCTCAGTGTAATTTTATTTTAACTTACTGCCAAATTGTTTTGGAGAATTTCAATCAAAGCAAACTTTCCCTTTCCTCAGGAAATTCTAACACTGAAGGGGTGGTATAAACAGGCAAGTGCAGGTGTTTGAGTTTCTATGTAGGTAAAACTGGTAGGGTGTTTAAAAAGAGAATTTATGAGCATCTATATGATATTGGCAAGGGAAATACCAACAATGCTCTCTATCAACACTTGTTGAAATGCCAAAACTACACCAGCTTTAAGTTTGGGGATCTTGGAGATTGTTCTACCCAACTCAAGAGGTGAGTCCTGGGAGAACAAACTTAAATATAGGGAGTTACTTTGGCAGTTAAGACTGAATGCTACTACACACTCAGGTTTAAACATTCCATTTCACTAGCACCAGTATTAAAAATGAGGGTGGCTAACTTATAAGACCTGTGCGGTGGTACATTTGGAGACTTTTGGAGGGATTTATTTATATTTCATTAATATATTACAAACTTAATGTTAGACTGGTATGTACTTTTTGTTGAGTGCCCAATTGAACACAGTTGTGGTGATTAACACACCTCTTTTATGATTCAGCCTTCAAAACAATTTATTATGTACTACAAGGTTTGTTTAATGATTTTTAAATTAGCATTTTCTTATGGTTTATTTATATAGCTAGATCTAGAGTTTCTAGTTACTGTGTTTATAAGATTATGTAATGTACTGAATGACTATTTAATTGTTAAGGTCGGGACAAGTTTTTTACTATGTTCTTATGAAGTCCAGTTTTTTTTTTTTTGGTGGACAAAGGTGATCAACTTTACAACTAAATTTCAAGTGTTTTTTACTCCTATCTTGTCTGTAAGTTTTCCCTTTGTACCACTGTTATTCTTTTTTTTTACTTCATATGTCTTCAGCAGTCTTCTGATTAAGTAAAAATGATCTGTAATCATGGATATGAAATCCCATGCTATCTCCATAGCCAGTTTGGTGAATATGAGAATCCTGAAGAAATGTAGCAATAGCCTCATGTTTACTGACAACCAGCTAATTCCTAAACAAAATGATAAGGTACCAGTTGAGCTGTCAGTAATGCACACACTACACCCATTACATGCAGTAAGAATCAGATAAACCCACATATGCTGAGGCTCTTAAATGTAATCATCTTAAACCCCCAAAGACCTCCCAGACATTGCATGTACAACAAATATCTTCAGAAACTTCAAAAGCACTCCACCAAAACACACCCACCATAACATGTGCAGCCACATCTCACAGTGCCTCGTGTACTAAGCCCATATGGCAAACCACCGTGCAACCCAATAGTTTGGTCATAGAAGACTTCATTGTGAGATACAAAGATGTCCTACTCACCTGGCTGAGTAAGGAAAATGTCACAGCCAGTTGCCTATCAGGGGTGAGGATTTGCCAGATCATACATGCACTCAGGTCATTGGAGAACAAGTACCATAAAGACTCAGTCACAGTCCATAGTGACCTGAGATGTACCTCCCTGGAAAATATGAAGAGATAGACAATATGGAGCTCCTGGATTATGTGTCCCCAGCTAGTAAGTCCCTAATATTGACCAGCATTCTACCTTTTCCAAGGATGATGCCATGATATGAACAAAAGATGACTGAGTTTAATAATTGTCTTAGTGTTTGTTGTCATTCCAAGTGTGTACAATATTTGTAAGCATAGCAGGATATTGTTGAAAGACCATGTTGCTTTGCCAGGGATGATCTGAATCTCTTCGATCTAGACTTTTGAATATTGGGTAAAACATTGTCCTTCCCCATTGTGCCTTTTTTGGACAATGCCAAAATGGCAAACCTTTGACATACCAAAAGCAACCTCAGAAAATCTAGCGATATTACTACTCAGTGCCAGTGGTCTAAACAAGGAACTGTAGTTGTGTAGTTACTGATACATAGTTCAAAGTCATGGACAGCACCAATAGCAGTGCAGGGTTAGAATGCCTTCCATACATTTAGATCAGCTACCATACAGGTAGGAACAAAAGGTGCAGGATTTTTGATTTACATGAAAAACGATCATACCTCAAGACTAGTCAAACATGAAAATGAACTTGAGCTTTTCCATGTCCAAATTACCATAGGCAAAGTCCCATACCATATCTTTACAAGGTATAGATCCCCCTCTATGACCCAGGAAATCCATGGAACATACTTAAAGTTTTTATTTTATTTATTTATTTTATTTTATTTTATTTTATTTTACATTTGTTTACTGGGAAAGTCCGACTGGAACGAGGTCCATTTACAGCGGAGGCCTGGGGAGAAAAGCTCCACATCAAACAATATGTACAGTGGTAAATATACAATCAAAAAGATATATCATACAATGGTTTGTCAAAGCAAGCTTAATTTACACATAGTAGACCATGGATGGCAGTATTTGGAAGAAAAACTCCACATTAACCGATGCAATCAAAAGAGACATCACACAAGACATAATAATTTACACATAGTCGGCCCTGTATTTGAGTTCTGTATAACAGAGAAACTAAGCAATGAAGAGAGGAAAGTAGCAAGAATTGGAGGAGAGCAGGAAAGCATTTATGTGATGCAAGGACAGAGCCAGGACTGTAAGAGGTGTGACTTAAGTGACTTTTTGAACAGTGGGATAGATGGTGCTGAAGAGATATTCTGGGAAAGGTTATTCCACTTTCTAGCTACGGTATGAGAGAAAAGAGCTTTCCCTGAAGTATTGTTGGCTTTGGATATACAGAGCAGAGTTTTGCTGGATGAGCGTAGAGGACTGTTTGCTGAATATTAGTTTAGTAGTTGGTTTAGGGCTGGAGTTTTGTGGGGATTCTTTAGTATGTTGAAGGTGAGCACTAGCTGGTGGTAACTAATTAATTGAGGGAATTCTAACCACTGTAGCTCCTTTAGGGCAAGACAGTGATATCTTCAAAAAGTGGAGTTTATTGGCGTATTTTGCAATTTTATTGTAACATGATTCTAGTTTGTCTAGGTCTGTTTTCCTGATATGGGTTAGGATTGCTGATGCATACATTAGGGTAGACAAAAGGTGGGTTTGGGCTAAGGTGATTCATGCTTGGTCTGATAGGAGCTTTTTGTGTTTGTATAAAGTTCTTAATTTTTTATTTACCTTTTTAATGGTTTGAGAGATATGGATATCAAAGTGAAAATCATTATCTATTTCAACACTTAGGAGCTTAGTATGGGGGGAGGGAGAGATTGTGCTGCCATTTTTGGAGGTGATAGTGAAGGAAGGAGGTGTGGTTCTGGATTTATTGGGGGTGAAAAGAAGTAATTTGGTCTTGTTGGGGTTAAGAATCAGTTGGATATCAGTAATCCAGTTTTCCACGGAGCAGAAGTATTCTTGGGAAAACTTTTGAAGAGTGGTTATGGATGGGGCTGAGCAGATTAGGGTTGAGTCATCTGCGTACTGTATAAGTGAAGCATGCAGGGTGGAGGTATGTAGTTTGTTGGTGAAAATGGTGAATAGTAGAGAACCCAGTACTGATCCTTGTGGAACGCCTATAGTAGTTGGTAGTAGAGGTGATACTACACCTTGCCATTTGACTGATTGTTTTCTATCAGAGATAGTAACCTCTCCTTTGATAAGCACATTGCCAAAGTGGTTAGAAAATCCTTCTATGTGACCCGCCTAATCACAAAAGAGTTTGTATCCAGATCAAAGGAGGTCATTGTGCCCCTCTATGTATCACTCATCAGACCCATCATAGAGTACAATGCCCCATTTGGGATGTACCTTACAAGACACCTGTAACAGCTGGAAAGACCACAGAGGTACCTCACCAAGAGGATCACTGTCCTCAAACAGATGCCCTATGCAGCTCGACTGAAGAAACCCCAGCTGTACTCAGTTGCATACTGCCTATTCAGAGGTGATTTCTGCCTGACATACAAGGCCATGTCCAACCCAGAATTGATGGACATGCTCCACCTTAAGAAAAACATATCCCCTCGAGCCACACGCTCTAGGGATCTAAACCTCACCACAACAATAAATAGGATGGGCTGGAGAGATAGATTCCTGTCCCAGAGACTTCCCATGCTCTGGAACAAGATTCCAATCTACATTAGGCAGAGCTCCTCACTAACCTTCTTCAAGAGAAACCTTGATGAGTGGATGGGAAACAGAAAGTTTACCCCAGGAATCACTTCAATGGCTCTGCTGGACAGAGGCACAGGGAACTAATCTAGGGGGTGGTGAAAGAAAACACATTCTGGCTAGGCTTATAAATGCCTTCGGGCAGTAGCCTAATACCTACCTATGAACCTATGAACCAGGAAGTAGTGGAGGGGGCAAAGGACATGGTGGATAGAGTGTCTAAAAATAGGTTATACAAGACCATGTCAAATGCTTTAGATAGATCGTAGAATATTGCTGATACAAAGTTGTTGTTGTTGTTTCTAAGTTGGTTAACCTGGTTGGTAAAGGAGGGAAGAGCAGTAGTTGTACTATGGTTTGGGCGGAAGCCATGCTGTGTGAAGGAGAGGAGATTATGTGAAGTTAAGAAGTGCATCACTTGGGTGTGAATACATTTCTCCAGGAGCTTGGAAAGGGGGGATAGCATAGCAATGTGGCGGTAGTTTGATAGCTCATAGGAGTTGCCGCCTTTGTGTAGGGGAATAATATATGACACTTTCCACAGGTGGGAGATGTAAGCTTCTTGTATGGAGCGGTTTATAAGAATTGAGACAGGGTAGGCTAGGGACTCTGCAGTTAATTTTAGGAAACTAGTGGGTAGGCCATCTGCTGTGAGAGTGGTAGGTTTTAGTTTTGAGAGTAGTTTTTTAACTGTGGAGTTTGTTACAGGTGAGAGTGTAAAGGAACGTATATTATTGTGACCTATAGTTGGGGTGAATATAGAGTTATTGTTGGATAGCTGGGTAGATAATGAGAGAATAGATTCTGTGAAGTGATGGTTTAATTGAGAAACTATGCTGTCATTATCAGTATTGATGTTGGGAGCTGGGGTGGTAGTTTTGCCGGGTTTCAGAAGGGAATTGATAGCTTGCCAGAACTTTTGGGGGATTTGGAATGTTTGTTTTGGATACCTAGGAATTAGTTTTGTTTATCCACTTTTGTTTGTTTTTTGGCCTGATTCCAAAGTTATTGGTATTTTTGTCTATCTTGGCTAGTGTTATTCTTTTTCCAGATCTTCCAGGCATTGTCTCTGGCTTTTAGTAAGGCTTTTGTGGTCCTATGTAGCCAGGGGGCATAGTTAACTTTAGTTCTAAGTTTCCCGATGGGAACTACTGTATTTCGAACATTCATAAAAGTACTATTGAAAAACTCAACTGCCTGGTCTAATGGTAGAGTTTGTAGTGGGTGCCAGTTACATTGCTGTAACATGCTGTTAAGAATTTGTGGATTTACCTTGTGTTCATCTCTAGTTTCCTTATACAGTATGGGTTTGGGTATGTTTACCTGTTTACAAAGGAGGAATGTGGGGCAGTGGTCACTCAGTTCATCAGGTAGGCAGCCCACATGATAATTTCTTTGGGGAAATTAACTGAAGTTCAATCGAGAATGGAATGTTTTTTGGATTTTTTTGTCAACTCTGGTGGGTTCTTGAATTAATTATGAGAATCCAAATAAGTTAATATGGTTTGAGGGATTGTTGAAGTTGCAGGCTAGCCAGTCTAGGTTTAGGTCTCCTAGCAGGATGGTTTCTTGGGACAGGTTGATTGTAGCCCATTGTAAAATTTCCTCTATTATAGACGAGTTATTTCCTGGAGGAATATAACTGCAGAGGATGTTGATTCTTGTTTTGTTTTTGAGGGACATAACGGGGCCTAATGTTTCGACATTCTGAAATTTGGGAAGTGGGGTTTTCAGAGGCTGGAGATTAAGTGTGTTTTTAAATAAAATTGTACCTCTGCCTCCCTTTTTGGTATCTCTGTCTTGCCTTAGGATGTTATAACCTGGGGGGAGAATTTCTTCATTTTGGGTGGTGGGTTTTAGCCAAGTCTCAGTAATAGTTAGTATATTTGGGGAGCAGTGGGCTATGAATGCATGTAGGTCATGTAGTTTATTGGATATACTTCTTGAGTTTAGGTTAATAATAAGTAGGTCTGATTTCTGTTTGTGTGAGAGCATTATGTTGCATGGACCTGGGTTGGGGTGTATGTCTCCTTAGATTAGTAGCCATTTTTTAAGGAATAGTTTGAGTTTTATAGCATGTGCTAGGTCTGTATTTACTCTAGATGTTAAAGTTACTGGAGACATTTACTATTCGACACAATGCTATATTCATGGGTGACTTTAACCAACCTGCTTTAAACTGTGAATCATACATGACCTCAGACTTGCAGGTGCAGAGATTTCTGGAATTTGTCAACACAAACACCCTGGACTAGATAGTCCAAATGCCCATTAGTACTACAAACATATTAAATATGGTCCTCACTAATGTGGGAAAATTCTGTATCCTTGTACTATACAGTCCTCTCCGGTAAGACTGGACCATAAAGCTGTCTCATTTAAATAAAAATAATATCTTGGACCCTACTAACCCTGGAACTATTTGTAAAGTAAACTTCTGACTAATTGATAACCTGTCAAAATTTCAAATGCCATCAAACCTTGCAAACACTGCTGCCTATACAAAATTGTTCGTAGAAACCCTGTTCAGTCATGTTAATAGAAACACAGAGACATCTGTACCTACCAGGAATAAGCACAGAACAAACTCAAAAAAACAGGCTGCCTGCTGAAATACTAACATTAATAGGTTGTATAACAAAAGGAAGAAAGTTGTGGCAAAAATTAGGAAGTGCATCACCCTGCAGAATAAAAAAAAACTCATCAATCTAAACAAACAACTCAGAGAGCAAATTAAGTCTACCAAAGCCAAATCTGGGGCAAAAATAGCCTTTCTGAACAATGATAATGATATGGAATGATATGGTATCTTTAGCTATGTCCACAACTTCAAAGGCAGTACACAACAATGTAGAGAACTATTTGTAAATGGAGTCATGTATACTGAACCAGAAGATATAGCAAATCTGCTCACTAAATAATTCATCTTAGCTTAAATTTTACCTTTCTTTCCCCCCAGTAACTCCCCAAGAAAATACCATAGAACATAATCCCCCCAACTATCACTAAGGAGTAGGTCCTTGATGTGCTGTCCAAGTCCAAGAATACGGTAATTACTGGCCCCAATAATATTCCAAGATGCTTTCTAAATAGTACAAAACATGACCTATTAGGACCAACAGAGTCACTATTTAACTGTAGCCTCCAGATGGGCTTCATGCCACATGAATGGAGAATTGCAACAGTCATCCCTCTACATATCTGTTGGCCTTCTACAGCCCCAGGTAACAACAGATACATACGTCTGACTAGTTTCATATGGGAAGTCATGAAAAAATTATCAAAGAAATGATTATCAATGACATAGGAAATCTTCAGCCACTGAATCCAACCCACTTTGGTTTCATCAAGGGCTGATCAGATCAAGCCTACTCCACCTAGAGGGCTTCTTTAAGAAGGTCACCAAAGCAATGGAAGAGGGAAAAATGGTGTATATTGACTACCTTGATCTGTTCAAGGCATTTGATACAATACCCCACTAGCACATTGTTCACAAATTCATGGAATTGGGTATAAACCCCTATGTCACCACTAGATAGCCAGGTTGCTCTCAGATAGGACCCAAAAATGTTAGGATAGGGGAGTCCACCTTCAGTGACCTGTCATTATTGGAGTCCCTCTGGGCTTTGTTCTGGGTCCAGTCCTTTTTGGCATCCACTTCGCTGAAGTCAAAGTCAACATCAATGGCCTCTAACTTGCCAAGTTTGCAGACAAATGCAAACTAGATGCATTCATAGAAATCCCCCAAATTCACTAATATCCTCCAAAAATGGCTGACACAGACCAATAACTGGTGCCAGAGCCATGACCTAAAACTCAGTGCCAATAAAACTGCATAATGATATCCTTTGCTAAATTGGCTACTCCTGCAAACCATCTTATAAATAAAACACTCCTAAGAGCAGACCCAGTAGTTAGGAATTTGAGGATGCATATAGACACTGACCTGACCTTCAACCATCACGTGTTTATATTAGTTAGGAAATCATTCTGTGTTGAACCACTTATAAGCAATGTCCCCTTTAGTATGTACATGACTAGGCACATGCTACAACTGGAAGATTCATAGAGGTTCCTCACAAAAAGGATACAGGGCATACACAACGTATCCTACACAGATTTACTGAAAGCCTTATTGCTGTACTCGGTTTCCTACACACTGTTAAGGGACAATCTGTCTGACATACAAGATACCCTATGATAGACCTTCTACATATTCACAAAACAAATAGCATCAGAATTACCTGACCTAGGAATTGAAACCTTACTTACAACATAAATTGGACATGTTGGACATGTTAGAGGGACAGTTATATGTCTTAAAGAGTACTCCTTCTCTGAAACAGGTTTCCCATCCATGTGAAGCAGACTTCTTCCCTAATCCATTTCAAATGTAACTTTGGCTACTGAATGGGAAATCAGAAATTCACCCCTGGTTTGGTACCTGTGCCTGTAATGGACAGAAGCAGCCTGTAAACACTTGCACGCAAGCCCTAGTCTGTGAATAGCTCTTAGAATAATCTTAAGATTCCTAAACTTGTAAGATACATTTGCTTAAAAAGGTGCCTCTGGTAATCAGCTTAGTATATACCTATGAACTACTACACATGCCTCTCAACCTGTTAGAGCAAGAAATCTGGGTAAAACCATAAATAATGGGGAGACTAAAAGACTTTCGGCTTTTCCAAGTTAAGGGTCGCCACAGCAGAACTCCAGTCCATTCATGATTGGCAGTGGATTTTTACGGTGCCGAGTTGCCAGCCTAAAGCCCAACCTTCAAAGAAGGCACGCCCATTCATACTCGCACCTACCTGCATGTCTTTAACGTCACTCGACTGCTGGGAGGACATGCAGACTCCACACAGAAGGCTGTCCAGCCGAGAATCGAACGGGAGAACCTCTTGCTGTGAGGCGACAATGCTAACCGCTTCACCACCGCTGCTATAAATAACAAAAAATAGGGACAATTTTTAAATATTGCTCTTACAAACTTTGAAAGTTGTATTAGCATGAATTTTCTGAAGGGTATGAATTTAGAAACTTAAATGTCTGTCATTATATTCTGACTACATTCCTCAATGATTTGCAATTGATTTGCTAGAAAACCATAATTTTATGAGAAACAGATCAAAAATATAACACAAAGATCTGGACATTCTGTGAAAATCTGGACAGTTGAGATGTATGCTTATACAGTGAATACATAAAAAGAATTCTAACAAAGTATGCTTCCATTTTCTACTGGGTTATAATTAATGATGTGTTAATACAAGTAATAGAATGAAATAATAAAAGTAAAAGAAGAAAAAAGGCATTGTAATTTTGTTTAATGTCATTTCATTAAATTATACGATCTCAGATGCTATGCCATTTTAACTGGTATATGTTTGAAACACCATTGGCTTATTTGCATAATAGTATTAAATGCTGGTGATTCTGTAACTTGCTTTTTGAGAATTTCAAAATGCTTTTGCTGTTCAGAGCTCTAAGTTAATGGGGCTACATAATGGATTTTTGCATAGACAAAATTAATCATTTCCCCCCATCATTTCTAAATGAAACACAGTTCTTGTTTTTAATCAATGTATGATTTTAGCTAACATGTGTCTGTGCATGCACCAAGGGATAAATCACAGACTGCAACTTTAATGAGCAGTTCTGGTGCTGGGAGACATCAGAGGGGAGATAGTAGGAAATAATAATTATTGCAAAAAGTTAACTCCTTAAGTTGATAATACTTGTTTAAACTGTTGATTAGGTTTGTTTTCCAGAATTTCATACATAATTATTAAGAATACCATACTGTGATTCCTAAGCATATATTAAAGGCAAAGCATATTTAGTTGATGTTATTTTTTTATTTATTTTTAAGTTTCAGCAGAGGCCTGGGGAGAAATGCTCCAGATGCAATATAAAAAAGAAACCAAACAAGGGTTCCTTATTTATACTTCTGACTGCATTAGCCAAAGAACCATTGACAAAGACATTTATTCAAAACAATAAAATTAAAGATTTTGATTTAGATGGCAAATTTAAAACAAAAATCATTTTCTTTGCAGATAATTTATTAATTATAACATACATTAAAACATCTATATGTTTGCATGCTATGTTAAGGGAGATTAAAGAAAATTCCACTCTCAAGTTTCTGAAATTCAATAAAAATAAAGCCACCACTATATTATGAAATATAATTGATACATATTTAAAACTATCACTATACTATGGAATATAAATGATGATACAGATTTAATGAATTATTATGAAAACAGCTGGAACAGTACTGATTAAAATATACTGGAATAATGTTAGCACATAATTTGAATGACAAAATACAAATAAAGTATCATGATAGTCTTCAATGTTTCAATAAAATAATGCTTAAATGGCATAAAATGTTTTCAGTATTGGAAAGATTGTATTTAATTAAAAGAGTACTATTCCCCCAAATAATCTAGACTGCTTTATCTTCCGACAAATTGTTGTTGTTGTGTCTTTTGGCTTTTTCCCAGTTAGGGGTCGCCACAGTGGAACTCCGGTCCGCTAATGATTGGCAGTAGATTTTTACGTGCCAAGTTGCCAGCTCTGATGCACAACCTTCAACGAAGGTACGGACATTCACGCATGTCTCCACACAAAAGACGCTCTAACTGAGAATCGAACAGGACAACGTCTTACTGTGAGGCGACAACACTACCGCAGCACCGTCACCGCATTCTATCTTCCGACAAATTGTACATAAAGAAAATAAGCATTTTGTCTGCTTTTCTTTAGCATCTAAATAATCCAAAGATCACCTTTAAAAACATTTTAGTCCCTTTGATAATGGTGGGGTACCTATGCTTGGCATTTAAACTTATGCAATGCCTTCATTTCTTAAAGTTATAAAAAATAGTTGCATTTGCTAGCAGGATAAGCCCACTAGGAATGCAATCCCTTAGCAGGAGTGACCTGGGAGCAACATCTATTTAAATGACTTTCTTGGAATCACACAGTAGGCAACCGGATCCTCAGGGAATTGAACCTAGGATTGCTACATGCTTCAGCAGCTCATAGTTTTAAACTTCTTTCTCTTACTACATTATATAATATGATAGACTGATACTTATGATAAAGCAAAATAGAAACAACTGCAGTTAAATCTATGTACTGATACAATAACAAATAATTCTATAAAGGATAGTAAAATAATTGACAATAAATTTCAATTGATGAATTTTTACCACTCTACTTAGGCTATAATATTCCTAAAGTAAATATAAATAAAATGCAATTAATGATTGCTAACTACCTATGACATAATATTCACACATCAACAAGATATATGGACAATATCTGTAGCAGCATTTCACATTTCATTCATAAATATTATATTCTCAAAATTGGATTTTTAACTATTTCCTTTTTGTGCAACATCAAGATTATTGAAAGTCCTAAATTACATGTAATGTTGATCTGGAAAAGAGAAAAAAAACTTTACATACTGATTTAAGTGTTTAAGCATTGTTAGAAATGGGGTATACTATCAAATAAAGTTTGAAAAATGTTTTAACACAAAGTTAAATTAAATTTTAAAAAAAGTCTTTAAATGATATGCAAAGTAACCACATATTTTAAATTATATATCTTTAATTTTATCTAATAAATCCATCTCAGAATTCATAGTAGTAGACTTTTATATGATCCTAATATGGCTTAAGGACCCGGTGTTAGATTTGTATGGTAAATTTCTGTTTAAGAATAAAAATTTAGATATACCCCAGGATTCATGAAGCTCGGTGCAAGGATGGCGTTAGGCTTGTGCTGGCCGTGCAGCGTAGAGATGGCGCAGTAGTGCCATATGCATATTAATGAAGGCGCGCTGCCGCCACATCCACATGCATAGGAAACATGCGCGGGTGCATGGGGTGTGTCGAAGTGCCGCACGGAGGTGTGGACATGTCGGCTGTTTACGTGCAACCTAAAATGCTGAATATTACAGCCTCCCTCCAATAGTAATCACACCTCTCAGTGTCCGTGGATACTGAAATGTATGCAAAGCATGCAAGACAGTTTTGCGAACTCAAAAATAAGAAGCAAACACAAATGCACGTAGCTGATTATTGAGTCCCCATCCCTCGAACAAATGACATTTAAAACCCCGTGCCCGTATTCTATTGCAGTGTTGATAGTTATACCAAGTGGAAGCAGACCTCTCAACCAATTGGGGACAAATCTCAACAGAATCAGGGACAAGTCAGGAAAAAATCAGGGACAATCAGGGACACTTTTAAAATATTAGTGCTATTAACTTGAAACATTGACAGAATCAGAGCATATGAATTAATACACATTTTCTGAAGTAAAAGATATTTATAACACTTAATTATTGTCATTATTCATTAAGTGTAATTCACCGCCTTTCCTCCAAAAGTCACTAGTTTTAGGAGGGATTAAGAGGGACAGGGTTAAAATCTGAGTCAAAATCAGGGACGTCCGTGAAAATCAGGGACAGTTGAGAGGTATGAGTGGAAGCGAAACGCATCGTGTTAGCGCTCCGCCAATAGCTAAGTCTTGCCCAATGGTCAGGGTTACCACCTGTCCCACATTGTGAGAGACAGTCCCACTCTGGGC